>NW_019419035.1:0-3979 GCF_000390285.2 Anoplophora glabripennis | reverse complement strand
CCGGTGCTTCCCTGCAAGGCCGGGGACCATTGGAAAGTGGGTCGAATTCTTGACTCCCTGGAAGGTGGCTGCTGGCGCGTTGTCGGCTTCGCATCGGTCGTCCTCGATGTGGTTTAACTCGTCTCCATCACTAGGGGGCGCATTTTTGACGATTTGCGGCTTCTCGCAGGTGGATTGGAAACATCGGCGATTTTTGTAATTTGGCTGGCCTGGCTCAACTGCGGCTCTGCGACGCTGGAAATCTGAAACATAGTCGGTTTTGTTTGTTTTCCTTGGATACTGCTTCATTTTGATTCGAGGCGGCAGGATAGTAACCGGATTCGAAACTGTGTTGATTTTTCCTCTCTTCGCTCCGGTAGTGATATAGGCTTTGCGAATGGAAGCTTTGTGTAAATTATGGCTTAGGACTTGGTTTGTGTTACTGGACATCGGACTTAGGACGTTGTCCGGGATTCTTGGATTCGGAATGGAAACTTGGGTGAAAATCCTACATTCCGTCCTGACAGCGGCTTCGGCTTCAGGATTAGAAACATTACGTAAGTTAATGCTTTGCCTTCGATTTCCTATGTTGGAAATCGGGCTTGGAGCTCTGTGCTGGATTTTGAGGTTTGGATTGGAAACATGGGTGAAAGTTTTACTTTTTCCTCTGCCAGCGGCTTCGGCTTCAGAGTTAGAAACATTATGCAATTTAATGCTTTGCCTACGATTTCTTATGCTTGAAATCGGGCTTGGAGCTTGGTGCTGGATTTTGAGGTTTGGAAATCTGAAGTTCGCTCGTTCAGATTATACGACAGCGCTGTAACCGTGCGCATGCGTGTAACTCATCGCCGGCCCTTCCGGCTTCTTCAACCGGGTTTACTTCATTATTTCCATAATCATGTTCGATTCCCAAATTGATATTTGGGCGCATTCCGCCGACATTCCGGTCGAACGGCTGTCTGACCAGGTCCTCCAGATTCCCCGCACCCGTGAATGCCCCTTCGAGCGACTCGGTTGAGGTCAATGACTCGTGGAGGCGGTCCTCTTCTAGTTCATATGCGGGACGCAATGCGCATGCTTCCCTTTGTTCTCTTGATGTCATTTTTCTACTCAATATATCACATATACATGCAATTCAATATATAAAAGCAAACAAAGAAGCATTGATTTGGGAGAGGTAGTATTTGACTCTACAATATTCGTTCTCTCTTTTCTCAAATGTTTATATTCTTTAACTCTCAAGTGATTAATGGATCACAAAATCTTCAATTACCCTGACGAGTTTACCTGTAATGTCTCTATCTAATTGATTTCTACGCGCGACACTAATATTGTCTCTACAGTTTATAAACACTACTAAATGTTCGTGAAAGTTTTATCGTCTATACCGTTTCAAGGCAATGTATACGGAACCAAGTTCTAGCACTTACCCGCTTACTACAGTCTGCTCCNCGCTACCAATTTTTAAATAGTAGTAGTACTGAGTATCAGCGACCCTTCGGGGTATATTAAAGCTGTTCCCCTCAGCTTGTGGCACGGCTTGGTCTGCCATTCCACAAAATAGGGAAAAAAGAATTCGTTAACAAGTTCCCCTTTACTTATTAATTAAGGGGAACCCTACACCTATCGTTCCACAACGCGAGCCGAACCCGACATCCGCAGAAGCAGCCGCGGCCTTGCAGAAACGCTTCCTGCACGCATCCAGCGTGTCCTGGGGATTCTTAGGGATACCCCCAACCACGTCACCATCGCCAAACGGGTCCGGAAGCCCCCGCGTTCGTGGACACAGGAAGACTTACCGTCGAGGTGTATCGTAATTTTTTGGTACAAACGCTACTCAGTTTCTGGTGGACATACCATTGGCAACAAGAAATGGAATGTGGTTTATGCACGATGATGCACCAGCGCATCTTAGTGTGGTTGCTCGTGAGTTTTTAACAGTAACGTACGGAGTTCGTTGGATTGGTCGGGGTAGACCTCACTTATGGCCTGCTCGATTTTCGGATTACTTACTTTTTATGGGACCATCTAAAGTCATTAGTTTATACCACTCCAGTGGAAAATGTGGAATATTTAAGAAACAACCCTGGTGTTTTTAAAATAATTCGGCAGTCAATGAGAAGGTTGCATTCTTGCATCCTACCTGGAGATAGTCATTTTCAACAGTTCTTGTAGTTTAAGAGGCTTTACATGTAATTTTCCGTAATAAAATGTTATTTTTCTCGTCCTGTATCTTCGGAACAAAGCAGCTTTTCAAAAATCATCAGAGGACAAAATATTCTTAGAACAGTCCAGGGAATAACCCCTTGAATGTTTGCCGTATGTATAACACGGCCTGGAAGCGTTAACACCAGGCCATTATATAATTATTGGAGAGGCGCCATTAACCGCAATTCCAGAAATCAATGAGGAAAATTCAAAAATAAATCACTATTCAACCATATAACGTCAAATGTCCCAACATTTTTGTACTAGGACAAATCGATACCTACATCACACTTCTTTAGGTATGTGACCTACATTAACGTCAGTAGGGGATCAAATGGAAGTTTGATATAGATCTATCATCAATTGTGGGTTTTGCGGTGCTTCCAAAAGAGGACGATGCTCCCCCTCTTCGTTGGCCCAAGGGAAGGATCATCGTCGTCCTTCCTGGAGCTAAGAAGAAAGTATTAGTGAAAACTAAGTATGGTGTAGGTGCAGATTACCTCACTACTTTTCTTTGAAAGGGGACTTTTTAAGGGGGGTTATAATAAGTATTTTTTTTTGCAAATTCAAATAACTTTTACATTTGATATTTGACTTCAGACTTCTCTAATTCCGACGTTCCTCATTAGTTTTTGTTCAAATTTTACCTGTATGTAGCACCAATGAGGAAACAGCACTCCACCAATTTCAAAGTCTATATCTTCAACGATTCTTGTAATAATTGATCATAAACATTCAAAAAATTGTATAATATTAAATATGTTTCGTTCTTGTTTCTATGTTTCTTTTGTATTATTGCTTTCATTTACTATGTAATAATAATGAAAAATTAATATATTTTTTTAATTTACTTAAAAATATATTTATGCAATACCTTCATGCAATTTAATTTTATAAAATAACGTAAATATGAAAGTCGCAGAAAGGCACTCATAAATAAATTATATAAATACTATAAACCGTAACAAAATTTCAATCATTAGTAGCACAAAAAGTCATTTTTTATTCATAAAAATAGTGGTACAAGTTCTTGACATGTTTCCAAAAATTTGTATTAACAGAGTTACGTTTAGTTTTTTTTTTAATTAATACTTTGTCATAACTATGTATATTTTAATAATCTAAAAATAATAAAATTTCTTTCGAAATAAGTAGGTAATTCAAAAAACATAAGTAACTGTTGATTTCATTTGCCTGAAAGTGCCTTTAATTAACATCAATTTAATTCTTTAAATTCAGCTTTCTGAACAGAATAATTATAGAGTAATAATTATCCTTATTCTATAAATAAGCAATAATAAGTAATAATAAGTAATAAGTGCAGTTTCTTATTGAGCTGTGTCACAATTTTTAACTTTTTTTCAAATGTGAAGAAATAAGACTACATATTTAAACGATTTCAAGGATCTATTAACTGGAAAAACACATGTCAAGTATACAAACACATTAAATAGTACATAAAATATATATTAATAACAACAAAAAATCAGTACAAAGCTTATAAATAGAAAATACAATCACAATATTTAGAGAAATGATTAATTATCAGTAATCCAACATGATTTATTTTCTTCCTACATAGCAGTATAATGTACAAGTAAAAATGAAATTTTTTCACTTTTAAAGTTTGTTACTATGTACTTATCTTGTATATAATTTTTTCAAGCATTACTAGAAATTAATATACAGGGTGAGTAATTAATAATGGTACACAGCTTAATGGCAGATTGTTGTAAAAACATTTCTAACTTTCAAAATTCAAAATTATAAAATACAAAACATATTTTCACAT
>NW_019419034.1:0-10038 GCF_000390285.2 Anoplophora glabripennis | reverse complement strand
CAACATGATGGGGCACCTCTTCATTTTGCAATTGCAGTTCGACAATTTCTTAAATTAACTCCCTAATAAATTAATTGGACGCAGGGAAACAATCCCTCGACTACAAAAATGTATTGATGTAAACGGACAAAACATAGAACATTTATTACAAAGCAATTGTTATTTAAATAAAGTTTTACGCTTAAACATTAATTTTTTTCCATTAATTTTCAAACGTCATTATTACGAAAACCGCTGATTTTAGAGATATGGTATGTTATACAAAAAATGTTCATAATTTAACGTACAATTCAGAAATGGCATACTATGCAGTGTGTTCCATTAAAAAAAAGTTAATGATGACTGCATATGTTCTTCTTGAGATACCCTGTACCTATACAATTTTCTTATGTCAAAAAATATTTTTTGGCATAAGAAAGTATTTGTCACAAAACTTACCGCTTTTTTATAAATCTACCGAAAGTCAAAAAATTACCATATGCATGATAAATATTTCAGATAAATTCTTATTAAATTTTGAAAATATACAGGGTGTATCATAAGTAATAGCGCAAATTGAAACAGCTGTAACTACACGATATTAGAAGTACAAATGTCTTAGTAAACATGGAATCGCAAACACATCGTTTGCAAGATTTAGGGTGTCGAAAAAAAAAGATTTTTTTAAAGTTTCTTGACAGTACCTCACGAACCACTTGAGATACAAAACTCAAATTTTGTACACGTATTATCATTAACATTTACTACTTTTGAGCGCTAATCCAATTTTTATTCATATGACAGTGACGGAGATTTTAGGATTGCGCTAGGTTCTTTTGCCCCTAATTTTTAAGACTCTGGAAAAATTAGCATTTTGAAAGCATATTTTAAACCGCCAATGTTTTTTACAAGAAAAAGATACTTATCATTATTTCAAAACTAAGCAAATAAACAACAGTCACAATAAATCTGAAAAAAAATCTTTTTTTTTGACATTCTACAGGGTGTCCCTGAAAAGGATGGACACCGCTGGACCACAGGTTCCTTGAATGAAAACAAGACTATTTAGGTTAACTTACCTATATACAAAAATGCACGCCTACTGAGATATAGCCTTCTAAATATGTATAGAACAGATAACCTAGTTTTTTTCAAATAATTTGAAAACTGCTTTTCTTAGATACTTCAAATTTGGTACACATATTTTTTTATATAAGGGCAATGTAAATATAGAATTTGGTGAGAATACATATACAGGATGTTCTCTTTCTAGTGCCTGTGCGCCACTGGCTATTCCGTAATTTTTTTGTGTGTCCGCCAATGACGGCATAATTTATATTTAAAAAAATAAGCACTATTTTAGAAGATTTTTTGCCTCTTACAAAATTTTGATATAATTTATGGATTTCGAGTAAAATTGGCGTTTTTACACATTAAATAATATAAAATCAGTTTAAGATAATTAGAACGGTCTAGTACGAGGTGCCATATAACAAAGAAACAAATTCATAACAATAATTAAAAGGTTACCCTGGGTGACCACCCCAACGACATCCCCCCCCTGCCCCCTAACCTTTTCTGTTTCAGAGACCACCAGGATCAAGAAACGAAGACACAACGTCACATACACACACATACACACCACCCATACCCTCCTTAACCCTCCCCTCCCACGCTAGCCTAAGGGTCACCTTAGCAAAGCGCATCCCAGGCTGCATAGCTGCACTACCCTACCCAACCGTACCACACATAAACATGAAACCACCCCCGGGGTTTACACAGACGAGCCGGCGAAGCAAGAGCGCCAGAAGAAAGGGCTCTAGCTGTCGGGGCCCAGTCAGGACAAAAGGAGGTCCCACAAAGCGCCTACACCGGCCGCATTTGCGGTCGGGGTAGACGACGGATGGGGCCCACCTACGAAGGCTGTCCAGGCCTATACGAGATGAGGCAGGATAAAGAGGGATAATCCCCCTCGATCCCAAATCATTGAGGCCAATTTCTAGCCATGGAATAATGGCGCTAATTAAAAGGTTCAGTCTGAAGCGAGGTGTGATCTAATTTTGTCTTAGTTTGTTTTTTATTGCAATTTATACTTTTGCTGAACAAAGATATGTTATTAGATGTGGGTTATTGTGAAGGAAATTGTTGTGCTACTGTTTGAAAATGTGCTGAAAGATTTCCTAATCGAAGAATTCCAAATCACAAAACATTTGCTAATGCGGAAAGACGCCTCCGGGAAACAGGACGTTTTTTTACCTGCAACATTAAATTCTGGAACTATTCAGCAGGAAGAACAAATTTTGGAAAGGGTCGAAGAAATTCCTCAAGTAAATACAAGGTGTTGAGCGTCAGAGATTGGCTTTCAAAAAGTTTCGTTAATAGAGTATTAAAAGACCAGTTATTACAGATTACTATCCTAACAGGTGGATAGGTAGAGGAAATATTGCCCCTTTAAAATGGCCACCTCGATCCCCGGATCTAAACCCATGTAATTATTTCCTTTGAAAATCGTCGAGGACCACAGTTTATAACTTTTCAGTTGTACAGAATCCTGCGGATACCTAAATATAAGATTTATATTGATCACTTATTTGTAAGTTTAGGTCTAAGCAGTTCTTTGTATTTAGGTAAATTTTACAATTTTGTTTACTTGTTAACACCATTATGAAGAACATTATCGTATAACCCTACGGTTCCTGTAATTTGTAATAAAGTGATTTAAAGTAATGGACCTAAAACAGGTAACTCGGGATTTCCGATGATATTCATGGTACCTAGCGTACCTCTACCCATTATAAATAGCCATGTAGCAGGCCTTTGGTGAGTTAGAAATAAATGATCAAAGTAAGCACTTCAACCAGTCTAAGAATACAGTCCACAAAGTAAATAAACTATACTCTGTTTGGAAATGAAAGAGAGTAATAAAACCCCGAGATAAGAACCGGCCATGGGCGTGCTAATATTTCGTTTCAGGTAATTATCGGGTAACACTAATGCTAGCAGGTAATGGGTATACATTAGTATATTTTACTGGATACATCAGTCTTAGAGCTGAATATACGAAGACGTGCTAGTGCAGTAGAGTAAAATTCGACTTGTGTTTAGTGTACACTAATTTTATTTTAAAAAAGAAATACCAACGCTAAACAAAATTTTAAGTGAACTTTCAGAGGACAACGGTTTGCCAAAAATCAGTAGATGCAAATTAAGGGCCGAAAGTTGAATTTTTGCTGGGAAAAGCAGAACAGGAAGTCAGTTCTTATCGATAAAGATAAAATTATTTGTTGGCGAAGATCCTACTTAAGATCAATTAGAAAATTCCGTGACGAAGGGAGGAATATTTATTATCTAGACGAAACTTGGGTCAACGAGGGATATACTGTAACAAAAGTATGGCAAGATAAAAATGTAAAAAGTTTTTGACAAGCATATTTGGATGGACTTTCAACAGGGTTCAAGGCACCTTCAGGTAAAGGGCGAAGATTAATAGTGACACATATAGGTAGTGCCAGTGGTTTTGTAGATGGCGGTTTACTTTTATTTGAATCTAAAAATACAGGTGACTATCACGAAGACATGAACGCAGATGTTTTCGAAGAGTATTTTACACAGATGTTGGACCTTATTCCTCCGGGGTCTGTAATTGTCATGGATAATGCCAGTTACCATTCACGGCAGACCGAGCGGACGCCTACGACTGCTTGGAGGAAAGCCGATATAATTCAATGGTTATCCGGAAAAAACATTTCTTTTGAAACATGGTGAAAAAGGAACTTTTGACACTTGTCAATCTTAATAAAGATCAGAAAAAATATGTTATCGATGAAATGGCAACAAATCGCCAAATAACGGTACTACTACTGTGAACTTAACCCAATCGAATTAGTCTGGGCGAAGGTAAAAGGAGATGTAGCGCGAAATAATACGACGTTTAAATTAAGTGACGTGGAAATTTTGTTAAAAAATTCCTTGGAACGAGTAACTGCAGATAACTGGCAAAGATGTATACATCATGTACAAAAAGAAGAGGAGAAAATGTGGGAACTCGATAATTTAATTGACGTTACTGTGGAACCTATCGTTATAAATCTAGGAGACGAAGATAATTCAACAGAATATTCAGAGGATGAATTTTAATATACCTACTTTTTTATTTTCTTTATTGTACATTTATACAACACTACATTTACTCACCATAATTTGAATTTTCAAAATACATATATTTTTGTGTGGAATAAAAGTCTATTCATTAAATTTAAATAAATATTTTGATAATAATATTGAATAATTTTATTTGAATTACTAAAAACCCTCTTAACCCGGTTATGATGCTTAAAGTAGCGTCATGTTTTGAAATGCTGTTTTTATATTGTTTACTTATAAGAGAAATGGACCGAGAAATTGAAGCGGCATAGACAAAGACGGATTGTCTGGGATGAAATTTTAGCTACCTGCTACAATTTAGTACATCCCACAAAGTTTTGTTAAAAGTAGACCTCATCTATACGGAAAATACATAATATAAAAATATTGAATATAAGCACCAGTACTACATTTATTTACGATTTGCATACATAATGAGCTTGTATTACTCTCTTTCATTTCTAAACAGACATAGTGCAAGCAACAAGAAGTTCATCATTCCAATCCCAATCATCAGTAAATACAGAAAACGAATAATGGGAAAGAATACAACATGAAATTAATGTTATGTGAGGTAATGCACAATTATTGGATAAAATATATTTTAATTTTCGAAGAACTAATACTTGCGTTTAAGAACAAGTAAATCGCTTTGAGCATTTACTGTAATATTTTAATGTGATTACAAATATAAATTTAGGTTTATTTAAAATGTTAATATTGACTTTCTTACATTATTAGTTGATATTGTTTATTTAAAATAATGTTGATTTTTATTTTATTGATTGATAATACTAAGATTAAAAATGTATAGTTATTTTTTTTAATGTGACCTTCTTTTTATTAATATTCCGTGCTTTGAGGCTGCAGTTATAAATTATTTTTTACAAATCGGAATATTTACCTATATTTAATGTATAAAAATGCCAATTGTACTCGAAATCCATAAACGATATCAAAATTTTGTAAAAGCAAAAAAATCTTCTAAAATAGTGCTTATCCTTAAAAATATAAATCCTGGCGTCACTGGCGCACACACAAAAAAATTACGGGATAGCCAGTGGTGCACAGGCACTAGAAAGAGAACATCCTGTATATGTATCATCACCAATTTTTTTATTTACGTTGAACTTATATAAAAAATAAGTGTACCAAATTTGAAGTTTCTAAGAAAACTATTTTTCAAATTATTTGAAAAAAACTAGATTATCTATTCTATATTTAGAAGGCTATATCTGAGTAGGCGTGCACTTTTGTATATAGGTAAGTTAGGCTAATTAGTTTGTTGTCAGTTCCCCTTAAAATTGCGGAACGGGTTATTTATAATCAGCTCATCATTCACTTTAATTCTAATAATGTTCTACCTTCTAACCAATCAGGATTTCGTAAAAATTTTAGTACAGGAACAGTACTTGCGGCTGTGGTTGATGATGCTTTACGAGCTATC
Source organism: Anoplophora glabripennis (assembly GCF_000390285.2). NCBI lineage: Eukaryota > Metazoa > Arthropoda > Insecta > Coleoptera > Cerambycidae > Anoplophora > Anoplophora glabripennis. The sequence continues at coordinate 4,469 of NW_019419034.1, read as the reverse complement.
GACTCTTCTAAGGTTTTAAGCCTCACGCTTTTAGATATGTCGAAAGCATTTGATTCAATAGATTTTAGCTGCCTATTGGCCAAACTCTTTTTTTATGGAATTCATAATAAATGTCATGATTGGTTTGATTCCTATATTAAAGACAGAATGCAACTTATTAGAATTAAAACTGAAAACGGTTCTTTATTTTCTGAACCTAGAATAATAAAATCTGGAGTGCCACAAGGTTCTGTCCTGGGGCCTTTACTTTTTAGTATATGTACTGCGGACTTTGTGTCGTCAGTAGTGCATACTACTTTGCACATGTATGCAGATGACTTACAAATTTTGTACAGCTTTGAAATTGACAATAAACAAACTGCTGTTGATCTTATTAATTCTGACTTGCATCGGATTAAGGAGTTATGCGATAAAAATGCTCTAATGCTTAACCCAAATAAATGTAAAAACCTGGTTATCGGTACTTATCAAAAAACTAGACAGTTGGGGGATTTTGCTGTTTATATTGACAATTGTCCTTTGGAAAACTGTAGTTCAGTAAAGAATCTGGGTCTTGTATTTGATAATGACCTGAAATTCTCACAACATGTTAGTGAATTATGTAAGAAGGCGTTCATCTCCTTTAAGCAAATAGCGCCTTTAAAACGTTATTTGAGCTCTGACATTAAATTAGTATTGGTCGAATCCTTAGTTCTGTCTCATCTAAATTACTGTGATTATGTTTATGGTCCTTTACTTACAAATGCTGATAAATTTAAACTGCAAAAAATNGTTCTGTCTCATCTAAATTACTGTGATTATGTTTATGGTCCTTTACTTACAAATGCTGATAAATTTAAACTGCAAAAAATTCAAAATTGGTGCATGCGTTTTGTCACATATATACCCTTTCTTCACCATGTTACTCCCTTTATTAGACAGTTCGGTAAATTAAGACTCAGTGAAAGACGTTATGTTCATTTTTGTGTTTTTGTAAATAAGATACTGTGTAATACAACTCCTGACTATCTTTATGAGAAGTTGGTTTGGCGACATGATGTACATGATCGTCAGCTTCGTAATTTACACGATTTGCAAATAATGCGTCATCGAACTGAATATTTTAGATGTTCATTTACCTATTTAGCAGGTATGATATTAAATAATGTACTGGTGCCTCAAGACTTAACACTCCGTAATGCAGCTCTGATTAAGAAACGCATTCGTGAGTTGGTCATGGAAAACGATAACTCCACGAATGCTGCTGTTTTTTAGTTTTAGCTTTTTAATTTTTGACTTAATATTAGTATTAATATAATATGCGTGTGTGTGCGAGTGTGAGTCTGACTATACTACGTATTTGTATGTGTATTGCACAAGCATGTATGACTGTTGTGTATGTATATGTAAGTTATACTGTTTTTTTACATTGTTTTAATAACACTTTATAATTTATTTATATTATTGCTTTTAATATGTGTAAGTTACTTGACTTTCTGAGGGGTAGGCTAATTATCAGTTATCTGTGTCTAGTCCTTTTGTGTATAGGTTGTATATTGTCTTATAACTATGCACAATAAATATTTTTTACCTTACCTTTACCTTTAAATAGTCTTGTTTTCATCCAAGGAATCTGTGGTCAAGGGTTGTCCATCCTTTTCAGGGACACCCTGTATATCTCGAAAATTGTGCGTTTGCGGACCAATGACTAAGACTTTTTTGCTTCTAGTATCGCGTTACATATGTTTCAATTTGTGCTGTTAATTATAATACACCCTATATAGTTATTTATCCAAGTTAAGGGATGTTCAAATTGTAAAAAAAAAGAAAACAACCGCAAGCAGTTCTCGTTTTATGCGAAGGAATATGAGACTCATTAACTCTGAAACATTGTTTTCCCCACGAGCGCATGTAACATCAACAGCTGCCTAAAGGAGAATACGTTCTGTTTTAATTTTAAGTATCAATTTAAAACCCATTCGGTGGAAAAAATACAACTGGAAACGTCGAGATAACGTCTAAATAAGCGCCGCTTTCAATGCAACGCATTTCCTGCATACCGTATTAACTTATTTTATATCCATGGTCACGCAGGCCATAAAAACCCCATTCGTTAACTGTTTTGATGATGAAGTCGGGTTGGATATTTGGTAGTGATATGCGGAAAATATCAGGATTTTGTTTTTTAAACAGTAGGTACTAAATCAATACTCAATTTAAGCGGTGGCAGTTCATCGAGGAAAGCAATGTAGGCGCCATCTATCTTAAAATGTCATATTAAGATAGTTTAATTGCACTGTATTATAGTCTTTCCGAAGTAGGGTATCCGATTTCTCGGCCTACTTTTTTCTCGGGACTCGAGACTTCTCGACTAGGAATTCCCTGGAATTCTCGCATTCTCGAGAAATTTCTAAAACTTAAAAAAGTCATAATTTTGGTATTGCAATGCGAAATATGAACATGCTATTATACTTAACAATCATCATTAACATTTATTATTTGTTCAGTAGTTTTATTAATTACTTATGTTTCTACTTATACTAACAAAACTAAATTAAACTTTGAGTTTCTTCTTAAAAACCTTCAACTTGTTTTTTTTAAACACTTTCATTATACTTATGCTTATTTCAATGTTTTTGAATCGTAGCTTTCTTCCAATAATTATTAATAATCATTAATCATGTCTTTTAATTAAACAAATAGTAAACAAGGAATTTAACCGAGGAAATCTTAAAAAAAAACAAGCTTTAATTTAAAGATACAGAAGCGTTCTTCCTATTAATATCTCACTTATAATCACAATCTTTTAATTAACAAAACAAAAATAAAATAATCAACTAAAGGAACAGGAACTAAATATTTTCATAATCAACATCAACATTAGGTATCCGCTTATAATAAAATTTCTACACAGACTTATAACTATGTACATTAAAAAAAGAAAGAATTGTCAAAGTTAACTAAAGCCTTAAAATAAATAAATCATGAGCTAGTCGAGAAACCACTTTATTTAACGGCTCAGTTATTTGTCGAGAAACGAATTGAATGCATGAACGAAACGAACTCCAATCAAGAACATAAGACGCGCGTGATTTTTAAATTTCTCGATTTCTCGACACTTTTTTCTCGTCTCGAGTAAGGCCAGATTTCCCGGGAATTCTCGCTTCGAGAAGTCTCAACCAGAAACCCTATTCCGAAGGTAGTGGAACATGTATAAAAACTCATAGCAATGAAAATTAGATATACAGGGTGTTGAGGTTGTTAAAAAAAATTGATTTTTGTTTATATCTCAGGAATCTATTAATCGATCTCAATAAAATTTGGTACAGATAATCTATGATAGTAGACCTTGCATTCCCTAAAATCTGAGTGTACAACTGGGCAGGAGCCATATCCTTTTTTATAAAAAAACCTACGCCACTGTATTTTTTACGAGTTGTATTGTAACGGATTTATATTCTAATGCACAAAATAGTAAAGAAGTTGTCTTTTGGGTGATTTTTTCCCTAAGATTCGCCGTTTTCAAGTTATTCATACCAGTACAATCCCCTTGTGCAGACTTTTCTAACCATAATATTACAAGAATATTTATGTTTATGCTTAAACATAAGTGGAATTTGTAAGCACATCAACAAAATTCTTTACACTCGTTTCCACACCACCTGTGAGGTAGAGTTCCTTCCGCGTTTTAGTTTCCCCTGGAAGCCTAACCCACTCTCTTTATAAATAAAAACAATTTACCAAAGGCTAGGGATTTCGGACAAGATCTTTTCAACACGAATTTTCTATGAACGCGTGGCTCAGAATAATTCGCAATAAAGTTTATGGACCTTCCTTCTTGTCACCCCGTCTAAATTTCCAGTCATTTCTGAACTTTCTAGAAAACCATCTATTTGAATTATTAGAGGAAGTTCCATTAAATATACGAATAGAAATAGCTGAATACAATGGATGTTTCTCCTGGGAGAATAATATAAGAATGGCTTAATGAAAATTATATGGAGCGATGGATAGGTAGAAGACCAAATGGCTATGAAACCATAATGCTGCACAGGGTCCAGTACCTTAGCCAGACGGATTGCCAAATATGTACATCCCCTGGACTTCTATGTTTAGAGTTATCTGAAAAGTAAAGTTTATTCTACTCCAACAGATACAAGACCACAACTACTGCAACGAATAGAAGACGGGTGTAATGAATTAAAAGAAAACCACCAGATGATATTAGCCTCAATTCATTCCATTAATAGAAGATGTCAGAAATGTATCGATGTTGAACAATTGTTGTAAATACGTAACGTTAATTTTGTTTCTTGTTTAGTTGCTGTTTCTAGGTAAATATATTTTTATTATTATTTTGATTTAAATTGTTCTTATTTGTAAAGAGTATTAGGGGGAAATCTAAAACACGCCAGGAACACTACCTCACAGGTGGTGTAGGAAGGAGTGTAGTAGTAGTAGTAAAGGGGCGGCCTCAGCCTGGCAATTAG
>NW_019419033.1:7628-10136 GCF_000390285.2 Anoplophora glabripennis | reverse complement strand
TAGGTTAGATTAAACTGAAATTAGAGCGCAAACTCCGCTTTGTCTACATTGTGTACATAGTCTATGTTGTTTACATAATCTACGCGAAGTCTACACGTAGACGTCGACAATTAAAGTCGACGCGTAAACGCCCATCCCTGATTTCTATCAATCGAGTTTCAAATTTTGGATTTGAAAACAAGAGTGAATATTTTCACACCTTTTTGCGTTGTAGGCGTCTTCTGGGCCATGAGGGCATGCGTAATCAACGTCATTTGACACGGCTGATGACTTTTAGCGACAGTCATGACTTCATATCGAAACGGCGGAAAATCTTCGAAAGATACGTGAAAATTTTTGCGTCTTTCTGTGTTGTCGGTGGCGGTTTCGCTTTTCATCGCCTGCATTGTTAGCATCGTCTGGTATGGCTAATGGCTTTTGACGGAAATCATGGCTTAGGGGGGCGAATTCTGGGAAATTTTCGAAACTATGGAGAATAAGTGTTTTTCCGCCCGGCGCCTGCCGATCTGCACAGTAAGTCGTCTGCGGTTGTTTGTCCAAGGTTCCAGACGTTTTGGTGCGGGAACTGCGCTTTGTATGGAACTTTTCGAAACATTATCGAATTCTTTTCGAAACATCGAATTCTTTTCGAAACATCGAATTCTTTTGGAAACATTATCGAATTTTTTTCGAAACATCGAACTTTTTCGAAACATCTAATTCTTTTCCAAACATCGAAATCTTTTCGAAACATTATCGTATTCTTTTCGAAACATTATCGAATTCTTTTCGAAACATCGAGTTTTTTTCGAAACATTATCGAATTATTTTCGAAACATTATCGAATTCTTTTCAAAACATTATCGAATTCTTTTCAAAACTTTATCGAATTCTTTTCGAAACTTTATCGAATTCTTTTCAAAACTTTATCGAATTATTTTCGAAACATTATCGAATTCATTTCGAAACATTAGGTATCGAGATTTTTTCGAAACATCGATTTCTTTTCGAAACATCGAATTCTTTTCAAAACATCAATTTCTTTTCAAAACTGTATCGAATTCTTTTCGAAACATTATCGAATTCTTATCGAAACATTATCGAGTTTTTTTCGAAACATCGAATTCTTTTCAAAACATTATCGAGTTTTTTTTCGAAACATTATCGAAATAATTTCGAAACATTGAATTATTTTCAAAACATCGAATTATTTTTAAATCTTTATTGAATTCTTTTCGAAACATCGAATTCTTTTCGAAACATTATTGAATTCTTTTCGAAACATTATCGAGTTTTTTTCGAAACATTATCGAATTCTTTTCAAAACATTATCGAATTCTTTTCGAAACATCGAATTCTTTTCAAAACAATATTGAATTCTTTTCGAAACATTATAAAGTTTTTTCGAAACATTATCGAATTCTTTTCGAAACGTGGGTGAATATCCACTATGTTAACAACTCTTTATAAAATCAGGGTGAGCAGATAAGATTAGAATTATCGTGGACATCTGACGCGGCAAGGACATCTCGAGAGCGCTCGCCGAGTCTCCGCATTCCTGCATACACGATCTCTCGGATAACTTCACATATAGTGGGATAATTTCGTGCGTGCACATTCCGCGATTGCCGACGTCCCGCACGGCACAATATCGTCCCACAGTATCGCATACGTGATCTAAGCGCAAGCCATTACACAAACGCACGTGTGTCTTTATTGCAGAGACGCCGGACTGTGGGAGACTGAGGAGATGGAGGCCGAGTTGTTTGCGAGCAATTCGATGAGAAATAGAAAGCGGGGTTTGCAACACAGGGTGTTTTCTAAGTCACAACTTCAGCACTTCTCGAAGGGTGTTCAACAAACGTAAATATACATTGATTCCGGTTTATTGGTCCAACTAGTAGGCTGTGATTCATTCTCAACAAGTGCATCCTCCCATGGGCGTATCAATTTAGAGGGTTCCAAAAATCGTTAATTACAGGGTGTCCCAAAAATAAGCGTCAGCATTTTAAATACATATTTAATAATTTTTAACACCAGCACTTGATTCAATTTTTAAGAACACTTATTTGAATAACTATAGTGTGATAATAATTACACGTATTTCCCACTTGTACGCTTGTGACAAGCAAAATAGTAATATAAATAGTAATATTTAGATACACAAATTGCTTTTTAAGATATTTAATGAATACTGCTGAAATGAGCTCTGACTGAAAATGTTTGAAAACCGCTGATATGATCTAGAATTGTAGAATCTAGAATAATAGAATAGAAATAAAAAATTTAAAAATTATTAATATTTTGATACTCACAGTGCGGTCGTAAATTTTTCCTCGAGAAATTTTTTAAGTGTCTCGTGATTTATTTCTATTCTTTTGTTCATCAAATTCAATAAAAAATATTATTTGTTCGTTTATATTTATTTTTAGAGGTCGCTCGAAAACATAGGTACACTCCTTTGAAAGTTAAAATAATTATGAGTGACCTTTAGAAATTAAAATATCGATTTGAAATTTTCAGTCAACC
>NW_019419033.1:0-5304 GCF_000390285.2 Anoplophora glabripennis | reverse complement strand
TTTTATTAAATATTTCTACTAATTTATAATATAGGTACCCTTTCAAAATAATTTTTGTTTCAATCCTAGATCATATTATGTAAATATATAAGATCTAAGATTTTAATACAGATCATATAGAGCTGAGCTTTTCAATAAACGATAAATGGTAACATATTTCTGTAAATATTTGCAGAGGCACAAGATAATGTTTTTTATTGCATTTTCTCAAACTAAATATTATGTGTATTTATTGATATATGTACCTCTATACATATACGAGTATTATATAATATATTCCCTAGTTTTCACTTAATGAGGTCACGAATGGAGACTAAAATTTTAAAATTAAATAAACTGTTTTTTACTGACTGTCATAATTTATATATTTATATAATTTTTTTTATAATAATTTTTGTTTTAAAAAATATAAAAAAATATATATTAAGTATACAAAAATGAAAGTTTTCACTTTCATTTCGATTGAAAGAAAATACCCCATTATAAAAATACATAATTAAATAAAATAAAACTATTCTTTAAAATTGTTTAACAAGTGTATCATTACATAATCATCAACATTATTGGTAGTTAAAAAAAGTAACGAAAAATAAATAATGTATTCAAAACTTAATAAAATAGGTTGCAGTCAGATTATTGGTTGAAGGTTTAATTTATAGAACATTTTGTATTATTTATTTGTCAAGCTTTCAAGGCTTTTAACTTGAGATTAAATTATAAAACTGTGAAATTTTAACCAATTTAAAAATTATTCTAAAATTAACACATAATTGTCAAGAATGTCAAGTCACCATAAATTGTCAAATGTTTGTATAAAAGAATTGATTTACTTAGCAGAACTGAATAATATTAAGCGTTAGCTACCAAGAAAATTTTAATTCAGTCACAGTGCATTCTTTAAGCCAACCCTCAACCAACTTTCTGACTTCAACCCTAAATTAACTTGATATTTTTTTGGTCAATTTCTATGTCTATGTTCTATGTTTACGTCCGCTCATTTTATGTTTATGTAAAAACAGCCAAATAGAAAAAGTTGAGTGATGAATTGAGTACAGCACAAAATAGATCATACGTAAATGTAACGCAAATATAATATAGGTTAGATTAAACTGAAATTAGAGCGCAAACTCCGCTTTGTCTACATTGTGTACATAGTCTATGTTGTTTACATAATCTACGCGAAGTCTACACGTAGACGTCGACAATTAAAGTCGACGCGTAAACGCCCATCCCTGATTTCTATCAATCGAGTTTCAAATTTTGGATTTGAAAACAAGAGTGAATATTTTCACACCTTTTTGCGTTGTAGGCGTCTTCTGGGCCATGAGGGCATGCGTAATCAACGTCATTTGACACGGCTGATGACTTTTAGCGACAGTCATGACTTCATATCGAAACGGCGGAAAATCTTCGAAAGATACGTGAAAATTTTTGCGTCTTTCTGTGTTGTCGGTGGCGGTTTCGCTTTTCATCGCCTGCATTGTTAGCATCGTCTGGTATGGCTAATGGCTTTTGCGTCGTCTGCGGTTGTTTGTCCAAGGTTCCAGACGTTTTGGTGCGCGAACTGCGCTTTGTATGGAACTTTTCGGAACATTATCGAATTCTTTTCGAAACATCGAATTCTTTTCGAAACATCGAATTCTTTTGGAAACATCGAATTTTTTTCGAAACATCGAACTTTTTCGAAACATCGAATTCTTTTCCAAACATCGAAATCTTTTCGAAACATTATCGAATTCTTTTCGAAACATTATCGAATTCTTTTCGAAACATTATCGAATTCTTTTCGAAACATTATCGAGTTTTTTTCGAAACATCGAATTCTTTTCGAAACATTATCGAGTTTTTTTTCGAAACATTATCGAAATAATTTCGAAACATTGAATTATTTTCAAAACATCGAATTATTTTCAAATCTTTATCGAATTCTTTTCGAAACATCGAATTCTTTTCGAAACATTATTGAATTCTTTTCGAAACATTATCGAGTTTTTTTCGAAACATTATCGAATTCTTTTCAAAACATTATCGAATTCTTTTCGAAACATCGAATTCTTTTCAAAACAATATTGAATTCTTTTCGAAACATCGAATTCTTTTCGAAACATCGAATTCTTTTGGAAACATTATCGAATTTTTTTCGAAACATCGAACTTTTTCGAAACATCTAATTCTTTTCCAAACATCGAAATCTTTTCGAAACATTATCGTATTCTTTTCGAAACATTATCGAATTCTTTTCGAAACATCGAGTTTTTTTCGAAACATTATCGAATTATTTTCGAAACATTATCGAATTCTTTTCAAAACATTATCGAATTCTTTTCAAAACTTTATCGAATTCTTTTCGAAACTTTATCGAATTCTTTTCAAAACTTTATCGAATTATTTTCGAAACATTATCGAATTCATTTCGAAACATTAGGTATCGAGATTTTTTCGAAACATCGATTTCTTTTCGAAACATCGAATTCTTTTCAAAACATCAATTTCTTTTCAAAACTGTATCGAATTCTTTTCGAAACATTATCGAATTCTTATCGAAACATTATCGAGTTTTTTTCGAAACATCGAATTCTTTTCAAAACATTATCGAGTTTTTTTTCGAAACATTATCGAAATAATTTCGAAACATTGAATTATTTTCAAAACATCGAATTATTTTTAAATCTTTATTGAATTCTTTTCGAAACATCGAATTCTTTTCGAAACATTATTGAATTCTTTTCGAAACATTATCGAGTTGTTTTCGAAACATTATCGAATTCTTTTCAAAACATTATCGAATTCTTTTCGAAACATCGAATTCTTTTCAAAACAATATTGAATTCTTTTCGAAACATTATAAAGTTTTTTCGAAACATTATCGAATTCTTTTCGAAACGTGGGTGAATATCCACTATGTTAACAACTCTTTATAAAATCAGGGTGAGCAGATAAGATTAGAATTATCGTGGACATCTGACGCGGCAAGGACATCTCGAGAGCGCTCGCCGAGTCTCCGCATTCCTGCATACACGATCTCTCGGATAACTTCACATATAGTGGGATAATTTCGTGCGTGCACATTCCGCGATTGCCGACGTCCCGCACGGCGCAATATCGTCCCACAGTATCGCATACGTGATCTAAGCGCAAGCCATTACACAAACGCACGTGTGTCTTTATTGCAGAGACGCCGGACTGTGGGAGACTGAGGAGATGGAGGCCGAGTTGTTTGCGAGTAATTCGATGAGAAATAGAAAGCGGGGTTTGCAACACAGGGTGTTTTCTAAGTCACAACTTCAGCACTTCTCGAAGGGTGTTCAACAAACGTAAATATACATTGATTCCGGTTTATTGGTCCAACTAGTAGGCTGTGATTCATTCTCAACAAGTGCATCCTCCCATGGGCGTATCAATTTAGAGGGTTCCAAAAATCGTTAATTACAGGGTGTCCCAAAAATAAGCGTCAGCATTTTAAATACATATTTAATAATTTTTAACACCAGCACTTGATTCAATTTTTAAGAACACTTATTTGAATAACTATAGTGTGATAATAATTACACGTATTTCCCACTTGTACGCTTGTGACAAGCAAAATAGTAATATAAATAGTAATATTTAGATACACAAATTGCTTTTTAAGATATTTAATGAATACTGCTGAAATGAGCTCTGACTGAAAATGTTTGAAAACCGCTGATATGATCTAGAATTGTAGAATCTAGAATAATAGAATAGAAATAAAAAATTTAAAAATTATTAATATTTTGATACTCACAGTGCGGTCGTAAATTTTTCCTCGAGAAATTTTTTAAGTGTCTCGTGATTTATTTCTATTCTTTTGTTCATCAAATTCAATAAAAAATATTATTTGTTCGTTTATATTTATTTTTAGAGGTTGCTCGAAAACATTTTAGGTAAGTACACGACTTTTAAAGTTAAAATAATTATGAATGACCTCTTGAAATTCAAGTATCAATTTGAAATATTCTGAATCGAGATTTTTTTCAACCTAGAAAATGATAAAATAACGAGAAAAAAATTTTCAAAAAAATTCAATTTTTGACGATTTTGGAAATTTTTTAAAATCTTGAATGACCTCTAAAAAAATTTTTTTTTAGGTGATTTTTTGAGGGGGCTCTTAAAACATGATAAACTAAGATATTTTCACAAAAGACACATAAAAAATATTCATTTTTTTGGGCCACCCTAGTATGTATGTTTTCAGCCGCGAAAATTGAATAATTTCAAATATTTCGAATTTTCACTACCGAGAACGGCGGTGACAACATTTTTAACATTAAGGCGATGTTTCGCATTGTATTAGTTATGTCCTGTCCAAATTTTGTTCGTGCAACTCTCTTGGTTTCGACAATGCCTATGTATTAGGGTGGCCCAGAAAAATGTATATATTTTTTTTCGTGTCTCTTGTGAAAATATGTTAGTTTATCATGTTTTAAGAGCTCTCTCAAAAATCAGCTCAAAACAAAATTTTTTTAGAAGTCGCTCAAGATTTTTAAAAATTTCGAAAATCGTCTAAAATGGATTTTTTTAATTTTTTTTCTCTTTATTTTATCATTTTCTAGGTTGAAAAAAATCTCGATTCTGAAAATTTCAAATCGATATTTTAATTTCTAAAGGTCACTCATAATTATTTTAACTTTCAAAGTAGTGTACCAGTTTTCGAGCGACCTCTAAAAATAAATATCAACGAACTAATAATTTTTTTTATTGAATTTGATGAACAAAAGAATAGAAATAAATCACGAGACATCTAAATTTTAAAAAAATAAAAAATTATAAATATTTGATACTTACAGTTCGGTTGTAAATTTTGCCTCGAGAAATTTTTTAAGTGTCTCGTGATTTATTTATATTCTTTTGTTCATCAAATTCAATAAAAAAAATTATTGGTACGTTGATATTTATTTTTAGAGGTCGCTCGAAAATATTTTAGGTAAGTACACTACTTTTAAAGTTAAAATAATTATGAGTGACCTTTAGAAATTGAAATATAGATTTGAAATTTCTAGAATCGAGATTTTGTTCAACCTAGAAAATGATAAAATAACGAGAAAAAAATAAAAAAAAAATCAATTTTAGACGATTTTGAAAATTTTTGAAAATCTTGAGCGACCTCTAAAAAAATTTTTTTGAGCTGATATTTTGAAGGGGCTCTTAAAACATGATAAACTAACATACTTTCACAAGAGACACGAAAAAAAATATTCGTTTTTTTTGGGCCACCCTGTTGTAGATTTCTTAACAACTGGTTGATGCTGCATTTATGTAAAGTCATGGCATTCTATACCTATC
>NW_019419032.1:0-10049 GCF_000390285.2 Anoplophora glabripennis | reverse complement strand
ATTCTCCAGGAAGAACACAAAATTATTAGTCTAGTCGAATTAAAGCATAAAGCCTGATAACTATTAGTATACATTTTATTGCACTTTATGACGGCGAAGAGTAAACTAATGCAAAAAATTAAAGCGTCAAAAGAATTTCCGAAATTTTTCTGTGATTTTTGACAGACTGTATTTATTGTGAAAAATGGTCGTATCGGAAATTAAAAAAAAGCATTTTTAAGCTCTAGTATTCTAGTTTTTAGATCTTTCGGCCCAAATTTTTTAGGAGCTATACTTATCATGCACTTTTGAGAAATAATTAGCGGGACAAAAAAACTTTGCAATTTTTTTTCCACGGACTTCAGCTAAGCCAATGAACCATGCATGAACCAAATAGCTTGTTTTCAGCTTCAATTTCCTTTTTTTTAAATTTCGATACAACCATTTTTCATCGAAGTATCGGACTTTTAATGGAAAAGGATCGTTTTTTCTTCAATCATCGATATCTCGGCGACAATGGTCGTACAGTGAATTGAAGAACTGTTTCGAAATCCGGGAAAAATTTTTTTCATCACACGAATTTAAAGAAAATTGACGCCTAAATTAGAAATGTTCACGAAATGACTAATGTAATTAAGCATGACTTTTATAGTTCGATATACCCAAAAGTTATTTGCGGCAAAAATGTGAGAAGGCCTCAAAACATTTTTTTTTTCATTTTAATCATGATTACGAAGTGTTTAAGCTGAAAAAACGTGACCCTTTAATTTTTGTCAAAAATTTGACTGTTAGAAACGAAGTAACTGTTCGCTAGATCGAGATGAAACTTCACAGAGTTCTTCTGGGTATATCGAACTGTAAAAGTTAACTGCTTAACATTAGTTATTTCGTGAATATTTCTAATTTACTCCTTTTTCTTGTTTTTTAAAATTCGTGTAAAAGATGAAAAAAAATTTTTCCGAAAAGTTACACCAGCCTGTTATAGGAAATTTATTCCAGTTTTCGAAACTGTCCTTCAATTCTCTGTACGATCATTTGTCGACGATTGAAGACAAAAGGATCCTTTTCCATTGAAAGTTCGATATTTCGATGAAAAATGGTCGTATGGAAATTTAAAAATAAAGGAAATTGAAGCTGAATAAACAAGCTATCTGGTCCATACAATGGCTTAGCTGAACAAAAAAAATGCAAAATTTTTTTGTCACGCTATATCTTAACTGTAGCTCCTAAAAAAATTCGATCGAAAGATCTGAAAACTAGAATCTTAGAGCTTCAAAATGCTTTTTTTAATTCCCGATACGAAAATTTTTTACCTAAATACAGTTTGTCAAAAATCACGGAAAAATTTCGGAAATTCTTTTGACCCTTTCATTTTTTGCATTAGTGTATGTAGAATGATAATATCAAAAAACTAACTCGAAACGCAAATAAGTGGCAAAATTACATATTTTTTCACGTTTTTACGACCTAACGGAAAATTAGTTATTTTATGTTGTAAGCAATTAAAATATCGATAATTTAAGATACCCAAAGTCATTTTTCCCCAGTCTATTAACTGTAAAATAAAGGTCAAACGGGAAAAAACATTTTTCGAAAATTACGCAAAAAGCGATGTATGCTGATCGCATTTATGAAAAAGACGGTCAATCCAATGACCAACATGTGTGCTAAAAGCCGATTAGATTGACCCTGAAATTGTTGCACCAGGTATTTGTTAATTAATTTCATTCGCTTTTTTGCAACTAATTGTTTAATAATTAATTGCTAAACGGTAATTTTAGAAGTTAATATCGTAGATAATAAGTTCTAATTGATCCAAGGAAAAGTATTGAAAAAGAAAAATTTCAAAAAGATGAAAATAATTTGCTCTTCACAATTTACAAAGTAGGATGTGCAAAACAGCGTTATAAATAAATTGTCCCTGAGTCAGGCGAAAGCCGCTCGGGAATTCGCTCTTTCTGCATTAAATATAATTTATTTTTACAATTTAAAAAAAAATGAATTTCTTGTGCTCAATCGAAGAAAATGTTGGGAAAAACGTACAATAATTCAGTTTTATCAAAAACTCAAGTATATGAATGGTCCAAAGCGTTCAAAATGAATTGGTGTCTGCATACTGTCATTTTAGTTTGGAAGAGCTGGCATATGAACTAAATATATGTCACGAATCAGTTCGTTCATTTTAGTTGATGTTTTGAGTATGATACGCGTCGCAGCACGGCTGGATCCAAAAGAACTAAATTTTCTTCGAAAAGAGCATGGCAATTGGGACTCTACACGACGAACCAACAAGCTTTCTATTGGCGCTTTTCTAATGAGCCGAAGCCAAAAAAAAAACACGTCAAAGTCGATCAACAATCAAAGTCATGTTGATTGTCTTCTTTGACTATCGTGATCCTGTCCACATAGAATTCTTTCTGAATGGAGAAACAGTCAACAAAAAATATTATCTGGATTATCGCATTCACTGGATTTTTTCCTCTTTCCCAAACTTAAAATACACGTTTCGAGTCGATAGAAGCCATAAAACAAAAATCGCGGAAGGAGCTGAAGTCCATATAGGAACATGCATTTAAAGTGCTTTGACGGCAGGGATGTTCATTCGAAATGCTTTAAATGGAGCCTATCTTGAAGACAAAATAAATTTTGATTATTAATTGAATATATTATTGTTTTATTGTCAAATTCCGGATACTTTTTTGACAGAATGTAACTCAATGTTGTGATTTTAATAACACANGCTTTGACGGCAGGGATGTTCATTCGAAATGCTTTAAATGGAGCCTATCTTGAAGACAAAATAAATTTTGATTATTAATTGAATATATTATTGTTTTATTGTCAAATTCCGGATACTTTTTTGACAGAATGTAACTCAATGTTGTGATTTTAATAACACATTTAGCAAAAATTGTTCAATATCACCAATATGAAATTTGTTTAGCCGACAAATAGCTGAATGAACATTACTCAACGAACAGTGTTATTTTATATCATTAAATATTGTAAATCTCCAAAACTGCATCGTTTATTTTTTTTTCTTACATTCCCTATTAACAAAGACTGTTAAGCTAGTAACATCTCATTCTAGACAATAACATATTTCTCAAAGGTGAAGGATACTTTTTGAAAAAATTATTTAAATGTGACAAAGTATATTACATTAGTAATATTTAGGGAAATCAATTTTAATGTTTAATGCCAAGAATTCTTAATTTCTGGTTAAATTTTCTTACCTGGAACCTGGAACATAGGAACAAATAAAGATTGACTTACCACTCTTGTGTTTTTTTTTCCTTAAAATTAAGTCTACTTTATGCTCCCAAAATTTGGATATAAAATACCTAATATGTAAATCTATTGGTTTGACAACACTGCAATGATTTATAAAATAAAATTTGATAAAAATATATAAAAATTAAGTGCAAATTATAACATTTCATTATTTACTTTTGATTTGCTACTGTGTAACACAATCTGTTCCAACTCTTTTATGCATATGTATGTACATATACGAGTATGATATTATTACTTTTCCATTCACGACCTAAAGCAATTCGTGAATAAATCCATTACCATTTGATAAAGTTGTATTTAACGACCAACGCCTCCAAGTAATTTTTCCATAACAATATCTTCTAATTATATCTTATATTTATTTATTACGTGTCGTGCTCAATTTAAACTTAATTCGGCTATTACTCCATTTCAGATATTCACAAACTGCAGAGGGGTAAACTTCCTAAGCTAATGAAATAATCGATAACTAATTCCGTATACCTAATAATAGTGAAGTATTAGGCGGCAGTATTAAAGAAAAATAAATATAAACAAGGGCAACACTAAATTTGGTCAAGAAATTTCCAGAGGTTTTTTAAAAAAATTATTTTTTTTTTTAATTTTCTTTTCGACCATAGATAAATATTTTAACTTATTTATACAGGGCAGTTTCAAATTGTATCCCAATATTTCCAAATTTTCCGAAAATTAATCCCGATAAAGAGGGTGATGTATATCCTACCTTTTGAGATCCCATAAAAAACATTGGAGATATTTTATTCATATTTTCAACTTAAGCTTAAGGCATGTGGACACTAATTCGTAATTGTAATCGTAATAATATTAAAGGCGACTGTGCTATTCCATTCCAAACATTTTTAATTTTACCCCAATTTTTTTCCAAATTCCTATAAAATATAGAGCTCCAAACTATTAAAGTAAAGCAGATCTCGAGATCAGCACTCTTGTTCAGAGAAGAAAATCTATGCAAGATAATATTTTCTCAAATATTTTCTTGAAATTCTGTTGAAATAAGTATCTGAAAATAAAAATAAATTCTATTCTTCTAATTTTAATTTTTTTCCAATTAATAACACAACTTTATCAAAAACGACAGTTTTGAANTTATTTTAATTTGGACTCAAATTTAATTTGCTTACTAACCATTAAGAACTCACCCACTCACATAATTGTAAAATACTAGAAAAAATGGTAAGATTGGCACTTAAACGTAAAAAACATTTTTTTAATAATTTATTTGAGTAATTTATACTTTCAAAAAATTTTTGGCAGTCCAGTATTTTACCTTCCGCGGTCCGGACCTGGACCGCGGTCCGCCAGTTGCCGACCCTTGATCTAGACAAATACATACACTGCCGTCCTTAAAAAGGAGGTAAGTACATTTTTTCGATTTCTATGTTTTAGGCTTATTTGATTGATTAGTGTTTTTTGAACTTATAAATGTCAGTATAAGGACCAAAAAAATTAAAATTCTATTTTCAAAAAAACAAAAAGCGGTAAGTACCTACACTACGTCATCATTTTAAATAGTAAAAAGGGGGTAAGTGCAATTTTTAAGAAAGAAGGCGGCTTTTGAATATATTTACATGGTTGAGACATTTTGTCTTAGCACATATACAAATCAACGTCACATTATATGAAGCGAAAAAGCAGTAAGTACCTACAAAACATGAAGAAAGATAGCCGCAGGGCACATTTTGTAAGGACTTGTTGTCTTCTTATTTCGTAACAAATATGTGTCACGTCACTGTTTACTAACCTGATAGATAGCAAGTACTGCCATATGAATAGAGAAAACACTAACAACCAATATATTTGGTATTATTGTCGCTTTTTTCTTTATAAAACGTATTCCAGGAAACTATAACTACAGAAGTAAGTTAAATATTTACTAAAGAATTAGTACCCCATTGTTGGTCAGTCTTATAGGGACCATTAGATCGGCAGTTCATTATTTAAATATTAGGAATTGAGTAGTAATACTAACAGTGAAAAAAGTATTTTGTACGATTGAACTAAAGGTAAGACTTTATGGTATTACTTAAATATGATTAGTTATAAAATTTAGATATTTAGATGTTAAGCAGAAGTAGGAAAATTTTGATGACCGCCCTTAATATAGAATCGAGCCAATCAAGTGATATAGACAATATAATAATTGAACCAACTTCGGGGAACTTTCTGGATAGTATAAGAAAATAAAACTGCGATAAGCTGTTAGAGAATGTTTCATTTGTAAGTACAGATATTTCAAAATTAATCAAAGATACAAACTATTCTTACAACTTGGTTTTTCTTTCAGAATTAAAAGATTTTAATAATGAAATTAATACGAACAAAGAAAATTTATGTGAAAGTTTTGCTGTAAGCAATATTAGCGATTAAACAAGAAGAAATGGATTTAAATTTTCTTAAAACCAGAATAGCTGAAGACGGAATAAAATACATACCTTCTTCAAGACAAAGACTGAGGGAAATAGAAGATTCAAAAAAATGTCTATAATAAGAAATCTATGTCCGCTAGTGCCGAAAAACAAGAGAATTTTGGGAAAATTTGATTGAAATGATGTGCCAAACCTTACAGATTCTTATTCAGGATAAATAGTTAGAAAGTAGTGTGACACTTTTAATCATATTATTATTATTACAGTCAATCAATTATTTGCTGTCTTTCTTATTCTTTGCGATTTTTAAATATTTTTTTTTATTTGAGTGTGCTCAACTAGGTTATGACGAAACTAGGAACAATATAAATAAAAAATAAATATTGGCACGCTAGGTATATGCCATTTAAAAATAATATATCGCTAGATTTTTCCAATTACGTTATTGTCATAGCGTTTTACCTCCTTATCTTTTTAGCCTTGACCAAAAAACAAATTGAAATATCAGATTTAAAACATGTTCTTGTGATTTCACAGAAATATATTAGAAACCAACTGAATGATACGTCGATCCAAAATTGAACTTTTCTTTTGGTGGAACATCCAGCATCATTATAATTTTTTGAAACCCTTTCCTCATAGATTTGCTTTAACAATTTGCACAATATTTTGGTTTATCTGCTAATCCTCCACAATGGATAAAGTCAAGATTGCCACTGAATCAATGCATATTTATGCAACGTTCTACTAATTTTTTACGTATTTCTTTAAAATCGCAAGAAAATTTCTTAAATCCGTAGTCTATACATTTTTTACAATTTTTTTAGATAGAAATGAAAAGCAAATGCTTCTAAATTGCAGCGACAAACCCAAATACTAAGTAGTAAAAAAGCGGCAAGTGCAGAAAAAACGGTACTTACGACCTTTTAACTTCATGTAGAAGTTTTTGTCAAGTATAAAATATAAAGCATAAAAGCAATAACTGATATAGTTTTTTTGTAAGTAAATTTATATTTAATTTTACTGAAAAATATTTAGAATAGCAATCTTTTGTATCTATACTAAAATTTAATTGATACACATTTAAAATCTATGCAGTCTAAGCCATTAAAGTTGTGTGCATTTTTCTCAGTACTAAGGACGGCGGTATAGGCCTAATGTTTAAAAATTATTATGCCTGTTCATTCTAAATAAATGTGGCAACTGAGTAGATACGATTAAATCTTTTTAATGTTGTTTTAATTTAATAAGCAAAACGAGTTAAAACATAAATATCAGTACAAATAAAGCAGATACGACTTACGTATTGATGTGATTAAATCACAAAATAAACTGCCCTTAATTTGAAACGCCTTACCCACGGCCATTGCGATAGAAATATTTTTGACAAATCAGAAATTAAGCTTTTAAGGAATTACTATTGTGTACCAAATTCCAATAAACTCTCTCTTTCGGTTCCTGTTACAAAGGTTTATCTAGTAAAGTTAAGTACAATACTTTAACAATTTAATAATAATGTCTAACTCAAACAAGAACAAAATATATTTGTTTTAAAGATATTTTTACTGTTTTTGGGTACTGTGTTTCTCAAATTATTTGCCAATCTACCTCACTCTAACTTATTTAACGGCTGAGATACAGACATGTTCAAAAATGTTACAATAACGAGAAACGCCCTGTAACTCAGAAAAAAAAGAAGACAGCAAATTTCCGATTTAACAGTCGAGTTTGTCATGAAAATCGAGCTCGAGAACGTGGTGTCAGGTTTATCATATATTTAGAAGTCTCTGAGGTACCTACCCTGAATTCCCATCGAAAATGGACCAGTCTGTACAATAAAAAAGAACTTTTTCAAACTCGATTTAGGACTAGTTTAATCACTCTTTCATCGTATAACTTTAGTTAAATCCAAGAGTAGTGACGCGGGAAATCGCTGAAGAATCCCGCGTTTTTTTGTTTCACTTTCATTTCCAATAAACTTCCATTTAGTTGAGATCAACCGACCCAATATCTTCAACAAAGCGAACTACGGGAACTGCTAGAAACTAAAGCGATGCCATTCCGGAGAGATCCTTTCACTACATTTAGTTCGGGAAACGCACAGTCGATACGTCTTCTTCAAGCAAATTATAAAGTCTCCACTCGAGACGGCTTAGCCGTAAAAAATATACGCCATTCCACCTCCCCATTGTAACAGCCCCTTACTGGGAATCCCGCACAAATAAAGGGAGATACTCATCGTCTATGCCCATATATAAAAGTGACCTAAAGCGAGAGTAAAAAATCGTCGACCTGCCGCAGGCCAGCTCAGCACAACGCATAAAATTCAGCGGGACGATATCCCGATGTTTCTGGCTTTGCAGGGAATACAAAGGATGGTTTATTTTGGCCCTTATGTATGGGACAGATTTTCATTTATAATGGACTTTACGTGATGCTTTCTACGAACTACGGGGTGCTTCAAAGTATGTTTGATGTACACCAAATTTTGAGCACAGAATTCTTTGATATATTATCCAAGTTTTCCAAGTAGATTTTAAAAAAAAATCAGTTTGCGAAGATGTAATTCTATTTTCATTATTTTTTATTAAAAGTACTGACACTTACAGCTAAATTTTAACAATGTTAATTAATAATATCATACACTGTAAAAAAATTTCACTCAATAATGTATCAATTTCTGTCCACACCCGATTACTCTATTAGTATGAGTACAACTGAGTGAAACTATTGAATTAGAAATGAGTGAGTTTCACTCAAATCCGAGTTACTGCTAACTATCAATTGAGCAACTTGACTCTATTATGAGTATATAAAACCAATTTAGAGTTGACTTTTTCTCTAATATGATTTTTTAACTGTTATCGAGTTATTTTTTTACTCAGACTTTGTTTTTAAATTAACTAAATATTGAATGCAAAGATAAATCTCTCATAAATGATTAATTAGGATATACTGTATTGACATTAATTCTCTTCGCGGGTCTGCTCCTATCCTGGCTGAGACCCGCCAGCTGAGACCCGCCGGCTAAGGCCAGTTCTCCTGGCGAACACGCTTTTCTGGAGCATCCAACGGGGCCTCTATCAACTGTGGTCGAGATTACAGAAGCAATATATAAGTGGTGCCATATTCACGACGCCATTCAAATTACTCGAAATTAATATACATGTAAACGGACCATATAAATAAAAATTTGAAAATATCGAAAATATATTATATATATAGGACAATAATTAATTATTATTAGGTCTACTGTTTAGACGTACTATGGTGGTAGGCAGTGTTGGGCATTAATCAATTAAATTTTCAATCAATTAATTAATTGATTAAAAAGTAATTGGGATTAATTTAATTGCAGTTAAAATTAATTGCACGTTGTAATTAATTTATTTGGATTAATCTATATTAATTGTGTCTTGCAACTAAATCAATTACAACAACTTTATCAATTGTTCTAAAAAATAATTAAGACAAACAATTACCCCGCTTCGATTCAAACATTGTTTCAATTCAACGCACCATTTCCGAGTTATAAGCCCTTTTCTACCGTATGACGTCAGACACCTCTTGTTTCCGAAATTTATTTTTGATATACAGACTTCGGACCTTTTACATTCAATGTAGAACGGACAATCAGGACCAGGGAAGTTGGGGAGATTATTAGGGAATTATTTTTTCGATTCAACGCAACGCTTCCGAGTTATATACCATATAACTGTATGACGTCACACACTTCTTGTTTCCGAAATTTATTATCGACATTTTTCTTCTAAATTGAAAAGAGGATAGAATATTTAGGTTACACTTATTTAGAATTCAGACAACCAAAAATGATTAGAAACATTGTTTCCTATAAAATCGCGTAAAAAATTTTCCCATTTGATGTCAATTTTTAGGCAGCCATTGTACCCATCTAAAGGGATCTCAAGTATTAGAGATACTGGAGGGCATATGTAGACAAATTAATGCAGAAGTAACTACTTAGCAGCATTCCATAGAAAGAAAATTACCTTCTCTTCGATTCAATTAAAAATCGTACTTTTTTAATTTGACTGAAAAAATTGTTTGCTAGTATTTGTCTGACATCCATTTATGATTCGCTGTCTAAATCCACTTCATTTTCATTTTTCATAAACCATGAAATACCTATAAAAAATTATTTTAATATTAAATGAGTAAAAAAAAATTAACTCGAAAATGGTTTTTTGTGTGAAAAAAATGCAAGACATTTTTTAAAAATATGACAGTAAATTAAACGCGCCAATAATTTTTTCCGAAAATCCAGTGGCGCAGTTTTTCTAAGGGTTTTAATAACAAAGCTCTCCTGAATCTCCGCCACTGATTGACAGATTTATATAGAAATTTACCGAATTATTACCTTTAATT
>NW_019419031.1:0-10044 GCF_000390285.2 Anoplophora glabripennis | reverse complement strand
ATCTATCTATCTATCTATCTATCTATCTATCTATCTATCTATCTATCTATCTATCTATCTATCTATCTATCTATCTATCTATTTATAACCATGAGAAAGTCAATATTTCCTGAATTTGTTGTATGATTATGTAATTCGGTGGTGAAGATACTGAGAGCCAATTAAATTAAGTAACGAGTCTGTCTAAATTTACTCCAAGCATCTTTAAAGTTATCTGGGTAAATTTTTATTGGCAGTTAAATTATCCAATGCATACAATGTATGCACTTTTCTTGGTTTTTTTCTTTTTCAAACAGACGTGTTTTTTTACTAAAATATTCAAATAATTTATTTACTTCTATATCTATGACAAAAAGTTAAAGAACAGTTAAACACACACCCATATCTTTGTTTAATAAAATAATAGTCGATACCTTTGTTATTTATTATTATTTTGTTAAATGAAATTGTTTTATTGTTCTTTATATTTTGGTTAGTGATGATTAAAATATATCACATTGTATTACGAAAAGATGTCGAAGCAATTGAATGTTGCACTAGGGAATATTTTTAACGTTTTCGATTCTGGTCTTATTTCTGATTACAATGATATACACATATCATATATTTACTTTGATAGTTTGCAAATTATTTTGTTCATTTACCGACTCCCTCCACAACCGATAAAGTCAAGATTGCTGACTAAGAAATTAATATTTTTTTAAAATAAAATAAAAATTTTGACTTCCATTCCCTCTATAGAGGATTCTGAAAGGTAAAGTAAACAAAGAACTATTTAATAATTCATATGACCTAACCCAAGGAAAATATATTGAACGATGTTAATATTGTCAATAGTAAAGAAAAAACTTGCTTGCAGTATATCTATTATCTAGAACGGGAAGAAGACACTATAAAACACCTTATATGAGATATTTTCAGCGGAAAATAATCCAAAATATCGTGCAAACTATCAGAAGGAATATATGACATGTATACATCATTGCAATTAGAAAAAATATAGGAATACAAAAAAATTACAAATATAAGGGACGTTCCATGTAAAAAACAATAGTTTGCTTCATATCTTCGAAATACAACATTTAGTTGCTTTTTTCGATTTGAGATGACAAGAAAATTTCCTAAATTTGCTTTGGTCTACCGAATTTGATGATAGTAAGGGTAGATTGGTATGTGAGTGACCCTGCTATACATGGTGTTTTATAGTTCTACACTGTAAAAAATCGGGGTGAGTGAAAGCAATAAAGGTACGAAGTGAATCCTTTGAGTGAAATTATTGAATATTTTCACTCAATATTAACCATTTTGAAAATTTTACTCATTTGTAATATTTGAACTAAAACTGAATACTTTCACTCAAATATATTTACTCGTATTTAGTTTTACATACCCACAATAGAGTCAAAAGTCACTCACTTGATAATTAGCAGAAACTTGAACTTGAGTAAAGTTCACTCATTTCTGTTGCAATAGTTACACTCTTAAAATTTTAGTTTTAATCATACCAATAGAGCGAAAATTTCACTTAATCTAGTGTGAATAGAAATTGATACAATATTGAGTAAAATTGAGTGAATTTGAGTGTAATTTTTTACAGTGTAGCTTTATTTACTATTATTATTACTATAAGTTTGCTAAATGTGGCGAAAATAAATACTTTATTTGTGGTACTTTACCTCTTTTACTGTAATACAGAGGTTTGCTTACACTGTAAAAAAATTTCACTCAAATTTCACTCAATTTCACTCAATAATGTATCAATTTCTGTCCACACACAATTGTGTGAAATTTTCACTCTATTAGTATGAGTGCAACTGTGTGAAACTATAGCATCAGAAATAAGTGAGTTGACTTTTTCTTTAATATGATTTAAATTTAATAATTTTTTACTCAAACTTGATTTTTAATTAACTAAATATTGAGTGCAAAAATATATCATAAATGATTAATTAAACGCTATATACCTAGCGTGTTCTTCAAATGATGAATTTTCAAATTCTCGAATCTACATTTTTTTTGATAGGGTATATTAACCCTTGAAGTTAAGAGATGAAAATCGGTATTTTGTAATTTTTTTTTTCAATTTATTAAATTTGTATAATTTTTGGGTAAAAGCCATGTTACTTGAAATTAGATCTACTAATGTGTACAATTTACTTAATAAATGCTTTCATATTATTAACGTTTGAAGTGGTTTTGCAGCACAGCGTGGTACTTTTACTGTAACTTGTTTATATGTGATGTCAAACTACAAGTGGAATCAACTAACTGCAAAGAATGTGGATAAAACAGTGCGAAATCGCTCCAAAAGGGGATAGAATTTCATTCCGCGTGTTCCATGATCTGAATGCAACCCCTCGAAGTTCGCAATAAATCTGCCTGTCTCTAAATAAACCCAATATTATTTCTTCGTATCCTTCCGGGTCCTTCCTCCACACACGGTGCGAAGTTTTCAATCGAGTCGCAGTAGCCTCGTAGATCTTTACGTAATATCGGTAACAATTTCCAAAACTGTGGCACTGTTCCAGGTTGTGAAAAAGTTGTTATCTGGGGATCTGTACCTCACCTTATTCGTGTTCGATACGGCTTCGGGAGGGACCGTGAGAGATGTTGTGCTTCCTGCAATAAATTGCCAGGAGAGGAAAGATAATATCCGTCGAGAGATGAGAAAGAGTAAATTGACGCATTTTTATTTAAGTGCTTTTTTGCTGCAGGCGGGAATCTTCTTATACCTAAGGGTGCGGATACAATAATAATTTTTCGGTAATGGAAGGGTGTACCTAATGACTCGCAAACATTAAATTATCACAAGACCAACGTTTTTGGACTTTTTGTGCGGAATATTTATTAATATTCGGATATTTGTTAATTAATAAATTAAGTCAATTAATTCATCATGGCTGAATTTTGTGTTGATTTTTGTCTAATGGGAATTATATTGATTAGACATAAGTTTCAGTTTTAAAAATGGTGTTCAACTACGATCTATTGTAAGTGTGTTTATTGAATTGCAAATAAACAATGTTTGAAATTCAACACGACAGTTTCAGTGTCTATGAAAATAATTCTATTTGTATTATGAAGAAGAATACCACTAGATAGATATTTGACAAACGTTATACCTTTTTTGTTGTTTTCACTTCTGCAACTACATATTGTCATATGTTAAGTACTAGATAATCGAATTCTAATACCTTTATTGCGTGACCAATAACATAACATACTAATACTGCATAAAATATTGTTTAATGGCATAGTTAAATGTTTAATATTTTATAAATGCAGTGGTCCTAGTGTTGTATTACTAAAGTTATTATAATAGTAGCATCTTTTTTGTGATTATTACTCAAGAGCATTTCACCTTAATTTTCAGTGGAAAATTGCATAAATCAGTTGTATGGTAATATAGTAGATATTTAAGTGGAACAATATGGAGATAAATAACAGCGGGCTATCGTTTTATAACATTAAAAAAAATAAAACTGCAATAATTACACAGCCCCACAAAGAAAACGTGGCAGGTCCGAAAGACAAGAGCATGGTATCCATATGGTTTTGGGGTCGCTGAATCCGAATCCGGTGTCCGTTTGACACGATTAGCTCTGGTTTAAGGTCAGTTCAAGGTCAAATGTAGAAAATCAATTGTCAACAAACTAAACCTATGTATCTATACGTTTTCGGGGTTGGTGAATCCAAATCCGGGTGTTTGTTTGATCCGATCAGGTCTGCGTTAAGGTCAGGTTACGGTCAAATGTAGAAAACCTACGTATCTATACGTTTTTGGAGTCGCCGAATCCGGTGTCCGTTTGACTCGATCAGATTTGGTTTAAGTTCAGTTCAAGGTCAAATGTAGAGCCATTAATGTTGTTTGTATTTGATCCTATGTAAAGCTATCCTCAAATTATGGCACTCTTGTTTCAATGTGCGTTAGGTTTATAACATCCATGTTTGAAGTGATTCATCCAACAATATCAATGTAGTAACCTAAGGAAATTTCTTCATCGTTAGAAAAATACTCCTTATTTTTATACCGATAGTAAAAAGTTTTCACTTTTCCGGCTTGCTTAGTATTTTTTTTAACCATGATATTAGGAACTCTGCTCCATTCTCTGCTAGGCCTAAATATCGAACATCACTTTTTTTGTGATATTGTTCCCATCTTGTGAAAAACAACGTGATATGGAATATATTCGTCACCACTAGTATCACTACCAATATCAGTAATAGTTTCATTGCAACCCAAATTTCCTCCTTCTTTAATATCTTGGTGAAACCTTTCTCTCTGCTCAAACCCAATCAAATTTTTCAATTAGGTTTAAAAAAATATTTGTATATCTTTCGCATGTTGATTGATCTTTTTCTATTAGAAAGTATTTAATAGACCTGATCGTTTCAAACGGACATCAGATTCGGATTCAACGACCCCAAAACGTATAGATATGTAAGTTTACATTGTTTGCAATTGATTTTCCACATTTGACCTTGAACTGACCTCAACCCAGATCTGATCGAGTCAAACGGATATCAGATTAGGATTCGGCGACCCCAAAACCTGTAGATTTACTTCGTTGGAAACTGATTCTCTACATTTGACCTTGAATTGACCTTAAACCAGAGCTAATCGCGTCAAACGGAGACCAGATTCGGATTCGGCGACCCCTAAACAGTTTAAATACATAGGTTTAGTTTGTTGACAATTGATTTTCTACATTTGACCAAAACCATATGGATACCATGGTCTTGTCTTTCGGATCTGTTATATTTTTTTTGTGGGGCTGTGATATTATTAATATTAACTATACATATAGAATTAACTAATTGTCAAAATTGTTTTCTGCTTTTTTAGTACTTGTATTTAATAATACACAGGGTGTTAACGAACTTATGTCAAATATTTTCTAACTAGGATCGGGAAAGTAATGTTTAGAAAGTTGCGCACTCTCCGAAAAAAGTGAGGGGGCTCCACGTCTTCCAATAGCACGTCTTCCAATAACTTCGGCAAGCGATTTTGCAAAAAATCTTAAGTAGATGTGAAGCACTATCTAGGCAATTCAAAGGGTCCTATTATAGTGTCATTAACGATACCGGCCCACATGTTCACTGAAAACTGTAGCTGAAAGGCACCACGACCTATTTCGTGTGGTTATTCAATAGTTCAATGGTGAGTTTTGTGGACGTTACGTATACCATTTCGACTGAAACATGCTTAATCTGTAACAAGTATTTGAGCTGTATATTGAGACGATTTCTTGCATGTTCCTGAAGCAACCATTCGCAACAACCTCGACGTAGTGGAAATCCTCAGGAGTAAGCGCTTGAACACGTTGAATATGCGATGGGTACAACTGAGCTTCTCGCAATGTCCGCCACACAATAGGATGCGAAATATTTACTTGCTGTGCGATATTTCTGGTGCTATGACGCGGATCTTCTTCTACGAGATCTAAAATTATCCTCCTCGACATTTAAGATACTTAGTGGTTTCCCTGGGCCACCGTCGCGACCTCGACGATGTTGTACTTCACCGATGTCCAAAACTCTTTGAGCAACAAATGTTCGCGGTGCGGGGGCACGCCGTTCGGGATATCTTGCACGATACACTTGGCAAGCTCTGTGGGCATCGTTTGCTTCACCATAGCATATCATAATATTCGCGTTTGCTAAATAAATGCAGCATTTTCAAAAGGAAACTTGGGAATATGGCTGTTAAATGTATTCCCGAAAAACAGCACAGCAATCACTACAACAATGTATTACAAACTGACTTTCGAATACACTCCGGCTTCATAAGAAACCTATAAACTCGTAAAAAGTGTTCACCGCGATAAAATATATGTAGTTCAGCAGTTCCAAAACAGTTTTAAACACATTTTTAATTAGCTTTTCTCTCTATGACCTTAAACTTTCGATACAAGCTTGTGACATCAGTTAACTCAGTTTTTGCTTTTTTTTCACCCCTTTAATAATAACATTGTTTAATTCAAATTTAATTGTTTTTTTGGGTTTCATTCTTCCATTAGCGTAGAAATAAGATTTATTGCAATGTCAAAACCTATACGAACTTTAACGTTTGAAACCTTTTAGCCTTTAAAGACCTGTACAGAAATGCAAAGAGAAAAATATGAGAAAAATGTGGAACAGAATGTAAGGAAGAATACAAAGCAAATTATAGAAGATTTTGGACCAAAATAAGAAGAATGAAAAAGGTGAAAAGGAGATAAAAGATGGAAGAAAAAAAAATCATACAAACACAAAAGATGTAGTACGGTATGGAAAGAAATTTAATAAAGGACTTGGATGGAATATCAAATAGACCAAGAAAAGGTAATCATGCAGACTGAGGAAGTAAGCAGAGAAGAAACAGAAGAAGCATTAAGAGGAAAAGATAAAATACCCAGAAGAAAGAGAAACCTGGCTGCGGAAAATACACAAAGAGGCTTGGGAAAGACGGTAAGCTCAAAGGATTGGTAAAACAACATAATTCTTCTCATCTGAGCGTGTAAATTGTAAGAACTACAGAGCAATACGCCTTTTCCATGTAGGCTCAATTCAGAAGAATTATTATTCTGAAAGAGGAAAGAAGAAAGGCTGAGATAGTTTGTAAAGAAACTTATACTGACATTTGTCGATCTAAGAGCAGCCTCCGATTCGATAGAAAGAGCAATAATATGGAAATGTCTGCAGAAAAAGAAAGTTCCGCTAACATCAATACAAGTAATAGAAAACAGGTATAATATAATAAGTAAAATGTTTAACGGGTTGCAGCAGGCAGACACTTCATGTCGCTGATTTTTTATTACCATGTTTACACTTTTTGAAATCGCCTATAAGGTCTATTAACTTTTCCAAGTTATTTCCATATTAGTTTCGACGTCATCTTCGGCCTTTAGAGTCGCCTGACTGTCTGTCAATATATTGATCCGTCTATTTGTGTGGGTTCTCATATCATTGTTTTTTTTTACACAATGTTTCGTAATCTGTACCTGAAAGATGTACCTACTGCAAGACGTTGATTATTCCTTTCGAATCTGAATTAACTCCGTTGGAATATGTTTTAGGAAGTGAAGCTTAGATCAAAATAACACAAAAGACGGTATATATACAATAATGTGATCCTAGATTTCACAGTTTACTAGAAAAACTAAAAATAGATCACTTGTACCTATATGGTACCATAAATGCAACTATTGTTCAACACTTGACAATACTGTAAATTATGCTAAAGCAACGATAAAGGATTTTTTCTAAAAAATATATCTGAACACAATACGAGTGTAATAGTGAAAATTTAATTATAACAGAATCAAGTCAACCATCAACCACAAAGCAATTTTCTTACAGATACTATCTTCTGTGAAAAATATAAGAGCCCGAATACCAACCACTTTTTTTATGTTTTATTATTTATTATTAACAAAATATTTCTATCGGAGAATTGAAATGTATTTTATGATAATAATTTGTAGATCATTGTAATGGGTAAGGTTTAGTGGAATATCATCTTTCAGTAAAGTTAGTGTCGATATCTTCTCATATTAGCATTGAAATACATCGTCAGTATCTAGTATATATCTAGTAATAAATAATTATCGAAAATTTGACTTTGTTTCATAAGATTTAAAACAACAAAGAAAAATTAAAAAATTCTGAATTGATTTCAATTAGTTTATTATCATCATAATAAAGTAAAAGTATCATATTGCTTTATCGAAGTTTTTTGAAAACAAAATAACCTGAAATAACCAACGTCTTAATAGGGTAGTTTCCTTCAACTGCATAGAAAATAGAAGGGTTCATTTATTAAAAATACGTATTTTTAAAATATTTTTATTATAAGAATTTAAATCAGTAATTTTATACTAATTCTAATATTATTTTAAATGTTTCACTAAAATCATTAAAATGTATGTTAGCATTCTGTTGGGGGTAATATAACTGTAAGCGATTTCTGTGCCGATTTTTAAATAGAATTCTGTAAATCGAATGATTCCATGTTTTCAACTTGAGATCACTACACCACTTCAGTCTTCCATAATTGAAAGAAATGGGAGGAAACCATCATTATCAGATTAGGCGATTTGTCACAAATTAGACGATTTTTCGTGTGTAAGAATGTCCCATAAAAGTAATTGATACACTAAAAATATCAACCGAAACAATATTGTTTGACTATTTTGATAAATAAATTAAATAATATTAACTGCATTTGACAAAATTTGCAAAAATATTGTTTTTAACTTCATTTGGTACTGGATTAAAAATGTTTGCTTAATAATGTCAACGTATAATTAAATTTTTAAGACTTAAATGATGCCAAAAATGAAAAATGTAGTATTTAATCTATTAATCTATTTTTGTTTTGTAATGTTAAAAAGTTAAAATAATTTTTCCGCATTGCTTCACTGCACTGCTAGGCAATTTGTCAACCACTTGTCAACAACTGAGATTTATTACCCAGTCGCCCAGTGCAGCTGTGTTGTAGGTCGTTTGCCCCCGCGCTCTTCAACTGGGCATTTCTATCGCCTCCACGTTTAGTTCGACCAGACCTGTATATGGGTATGGCTAAATAAATATGGGAACAAGTTTTTCAAATATTTCAATGCTGAGTTGCTGCGTCAGCGACCGAAACTAGTACACACTGCCAACCTCTTGGTTTTTCAATTGAGATCGGAAAGACTACACATCTTAAACTGGTGTTGTTAATATTTCATTTTAGCATGTCATCACGTTGAAAATTATTTTTTCAAATCATTCTGCCAGTTATATTATTTAATTGTTTTGCACAACGTTATTTTATTAGTAACTGAAATTATACAGGGTGTCCCAAACGTATGGAAACAGCACAATAACTTTCGAAAAATGCATTTTGAGGAAAAATGATTCAGACAAAAGATTTAGGATTTTGCTCTGGCTATTCAATGGCGACCCTAGATTTGACCTTGACCTTGACCTTCAAGGTTATTTCAAGGTCAAGTTAATTTTTTCAAATAGGATGCCCTACTTTTGATCCCGGAAATGAAAAGAGTGGACAATTTTACGTTCAGATATGTCCTTGACCATTTTCCAAATTTGACCTCTGATGGTCATTAAAGGTCAAATCAAGGTCACGCATGGTTTGGCGCGCTGTCTTGAAAACAACGGGTTGCAAAAAAAGACCATAACTAACGTTGGATTTTTCCCTGGCTATCTGACGATGACCCTTGATTTCAACGTGACCTTCACCTTCAAAAAACCGCACTATATCAATTTTGGCAAAAATCGGTTGATTTTTTAAATCGCGTCCGCCACCTTGGATCCGCCATCTTGGACTAAAATTCCTCAAAAACAGATTTCAGATTCGTAGTCAGCGACCCCAAAAAACCCCCCTATACCAAATTTGGCGTAAATCGGTTAATTTTTTGAAACCGCGTCCGCCATCTTGGACTAAAATTCCTCAAAAACAGATTTCAGATTCGTAGTCAGCGACCGCAAACACCCCCCTATACCAAATTTGGCGTAAATCGGTTAATTTTTTGAAACCGCGTCCGCAAAATTCCTCAAAAACAGATTTCAGATTCGTAGTCAGCGACCGCAAACACCCCGCTACACCAAATTTGGCGTAAATCGGTAAATTTTTTGGAATTGCGTCCGCCATTTTGGATCCGCCATCTTGGAAAATGGTCAAGGACATATCTGAACGTAAAATTTCCCGCTCTTTTCATTTCCGGGATCAAAAGTAGGGCATCCCATTTGAAAAAATTAACTTGACCTTGAAATAACCTTGAAGGTCAAGGTCAAATCTGGGCTCACCTTTGAATGGCCAGAGAAAAATCCCAAATCTTTAGTCTGAATCATTTTTCCTCAAAATACATTTTTCGAAAGTTATTGTGCGGTTTCCATACTTTTGGGACACGTTGTATGTAATAATTTTTAAGAAATTTCTTTTTGTATTCCATATTTGACAGCCTAAGTCAGCGGTCTTCAAACTTTTATGACTTATGGTACCCGCCCAAAATTTCGATTTTTTTGAGGAATCTCCACACCAAAAAAAAATTCGAACACAAT
>NW_019419030.1:0-10050 GCF_000390285.2 Anoplophora glabripennis | reverse complement strand
AAAATTCAGGCGTCTCTCTTCAGCTCCCGGAAGTAAATTTTGCACAGGTTGTAAATGCTACGGATTTCTGCCATCCTTATGTAGAACTTTTCAAAATTTCGATTTACTCACCCCAATTTGCCGAGGCGTTCGTCGTGTACTTAGCCGAGGATCATCTTCAGATGCTCCCAAAATTTCATTTCTGTGCCTTTTATTTTTCCATCGTGATTTTCCAAATATTGTTTTAATCCAAAAAGATGAAAGCGACGAGTGTAAAGAATTGTGTTAATATTCTTACAAGTTGTACTTACTTTTAAGCATAAACATAAATATTCTTATAATATTATGGTTAGAAGTGTCTGTTAGAAGGGGATTGTGTTGGTATGTTTATCTTGAGAAAGGTGAACTTTAGGGAAAAAATTCAAGTTACCTTTTTTACGTATTTTGTGCAATAGAATATAAATCCGTTACAATAGCATGTAAAAAATACAATGGCGTTGGTTTTTTTATAAAAAAGGGGTGACCCTTTTCAGTTGTACACCACTGGTTGAACCTTTAAAGCTCATATTTTAGGGAATACAAGGCCTACTATCATACAATATCTGCACTAAATTTTATTGAAATCGGTTAATAGATTCTGGAGATGTAAGCAAAAAATCAATTTTTATTAACAATTTCAACACCCTGTATCTCTAAAACGAGGCCGTTCCAGACCTATGCTTATAAGGCAAACACCTACTATTTTAAAGAGATCTATCTGCCCTCGAAGTTTCCTGCATAAAATTCGGACCACCCTGTATAAAGAAAAAGTAATCTTTTTCGACATAGAAATACTACCCTCTAATTTCGGGACACCCTGTATAAGCTAATAAAATTTTACATACGATGTATACCGGGTGTCCGGTAAGGTCATGTTAAAAATGAAGGGGTGAAAATAGTTGTAGTACTTCATATAAAAAATTTTCCTATCGGACTTCATTGTGGAGTTATTCGCCTGCAAATAAAGAAGTTGAAAAACAAATTCTAATTATAACTTATTTGTCGTTGCCATGACAACAATAAAATTTGTACAATTAAAGTAACTCATGATAATGTGTTCATTTCGAAGTTTAAACTGATATTCAAAATGCCTGGATTATACAGGAGCAGACGAAATTATCCATTTAAATTCATACATCTTTGACTGCGTTGCCAAATTTGACATTTTTCTTTCATAGTTCGATTTCTCTGTACCGCTTTCGAGAAAATCGAATTTTATTAACAACATAAATTATTGTAACAAATACCTATACAATATTAACATTTTTGTAAAAATCTTGTTTTCTATGGAAATTATTAAAAGAAAAAAGAGAACTGTTAAGTAAGATGTTCAATATGAGCACCTTGAACTTCAATGCATTTTCTGAAATTGCTCAAACACCACTGCTGTACTCGAAATAACATGTGGTAATGTCGACTTATGTAATTATGCGATTTAATAATTCTTCCCTACCATTTAGTTTGATAAACAACACTTTTAAGATGGCCCCAAAGAAAAAAATCGAGAGGATTAAGATCGGGAGACCGAGGCGGCCACGGAAAAAAATTACCTCAACCGATCCATCAATAGGGAAATGTGGTATTTAAATAAGCCCTTACTGTCCTGCTAAAATGGGGTGGTGTATCATCAAATACAGTACAAGATATCGACTGATATACGGTGTACCTTTTTTCTACCGTATGTATGCATGAATTTGATTAAAATAGCGCATGTAACTTTACTTACCGCACGGTTGTAGATAAAATAATTTATAGATTAAATTAAATATATTGATTTTAAGCATACCAAATATTTGAAACATAATATGAGTTAGACGGCATAAAGTGAGTCTGGGGAACTGAAAATTTACCGTTACAAGTTTTAATTGAAGGTAATATATATTTGATAAATTTAATAATACGAATTTAATTTCGGAACATCTTATATTGGAAGTTGTACGTAAAGTATTTATAACATTCGCAGGTGACTTCAGTCGTCCTATATAGAAACCCGCGCGCCCTAATTGGAAATATATTTCTAATATTCATGGATTAATTCCTTTCGAGTTGGTTCTTATTTTCGAACTCGAATGAATATCAGCACGTAACTCTTAATAATTGAGACTCCGATGAAAAGCTTGCATTTATGTGATCGTTTTCCTTCTCGGCCTGTACTGCTTCTTTCACGGGTTTTTTCAATTATTTATCCAATCGATAATTTGATATTGATTTCGTGGATTGCGAGCGGAGACCTAACCGAGTGTCTACGAAAAAAATCTTTGGATTCGCACCGAGACAGTGGGAAATATGGGAAAAAATTCTACACACTCGGCTATTTTAACAGTACCGTGGTAATTTCTTTTTTATTCTTCCTCAAATATGCTTGAGTATATTATAGTGTATAATTTACAAAAATTAAACTACAGCTTCCTGATGATATTTGTAATACACTAAACCAAACAATTAAAGGGTCAAAAGAATTTCCGAAATTTTTCCGTGATTTTTGACAGCCTGTATTTAAGTGAAAAATGGTCGTATCGAGAATTAAAAAAAAGCATTTTGAAGCTCTAGGATTCTAGTTTTTAGATCTTTCGGTCGAAATTTTTTAGGAGCTAGGGTTATCATGCAATTCTAGGAAATAGCGCGACAAAAAAATTTTGCAAATTTTTTAAATTTTTTTTCCGAGTTCACGGACTTGGAAAATTTTTTTCCAGCTAAGCCATTTCATGGACCAGATAGCTTGTTTATTCAGCTTTAATTTCCTTTTTTTTTAATTTCGATACGACCATTATTCATCGACATATCGGACTTTTAATGGAAAGGGAGCCTTTTGTCTTGGTCGTACAGAGAATTGAAGAGCAGTTTCGAAAACTGTAATAAATGTCCTATAACATGCTTATTTTTTTCATCTTTTACACGAATTTAAAAACAGGAAAAAAAGGGTAATTTATGTTTTTTTTTAGAAAATGGATGGCTAAATTAGAAATATTCACGAAATACTAATGTTAAGCATGACTTTTACAGTTCGGTATACCCAGAAGAACCCTGTGAAGTTTCATCTCGATCTAGAGAACCGTTTCTTCTTTCGTCCGTTTCAAACAGTCAAACTTTTGAAAAAATTAAAGGTCACGTTTTTTGAGCTTACAGTTCATAATTTATTTATTTATTAAAGAAGAATCAAACAGGTCGTAACCTAATTACATGTTTCCTATTTCACTAAATTTTATGCCATACACTTACATAATTGATTTTATAACAGAATTACTTAATAAATGAGACCAAGAAGTTCCACAACTCACAGAATCCTACAAAAACAGTAACTTGTAAATAGAAATCCTAAATTGTTTTTCAGTAATATCAAAAATTCCTTTTGAAATTTGCTGTTGATACTTATTAAAGACAATACACATACGATTTAGCAAACTATTGCTTTTTGTTATATGAAAAGTAACATCTTTAGGACGTACTCGGTGATCAGGAACACTAAGATTTATTTGAGACAACAAGTAGGGACTATCTAATTTATTATTAAGCAATTTGTACAAAAACATCAACTGATGGTGGTACCTCCTGTATTCCAGTTTGACAATATTGAATTCAGTTCGATAGGAATCGTACGAAACAAAGTCGGGATTTCTGTTGTATTTTCTGTAGAATAAATATTTTATAAACTTATTTTGTACAGTTTCAATTAAACTATGTAATTTTTTAATGCCAGGATTCCAAATACGTGAACCAAACTCAAGCTTACTACGAACTAATGAATTAAATAAGAATACAAAAGATCTAATATTTCTAAAATCATAAGTCGTTCTTTTAACAAATTCTAATACTTTATAAGCCTCTGCACATATAGTCTTAATATGACTCCCAAAATATAAGTCGGGCTGAAATAGTATCCCTAAATCTATTATTTCATAATTCTTAGTAAGAGGAGTATCATTAATCTTATACGTAAAATATTCAGGTGTTTTCAATTTACAATAAGTCATTACACTACATTTTCCTAAATTAAAATATAATTTATTTTTAATTGACCAGTCATATATCGCATCTACGTCATTTTGTAATTGTAAATGATCATCAAAAGTGGTTATTCTCCGAAATAGTTTAAAGTCGTCAGCATATAACAATCTCTGTGACACAACATTATTAGGTAAATCATTAATGAAAATAATAAATAATAGGGGGCCCAAATTAGAACCTTGGGGCACCCCAGACCCTGCCAAAAAGTAATTTGAAGCCTCACCCCGATACATTACACACTGATTCCTATTTTTTAAATAAGAGTTGAAAAAATTGAGAAGGTGATCACTCATACCATGCAGAAATAACTTTGATAATAAAATATCATGATTTACCTTGTCGAAAGCTTTGGCAAAATCTGTGTATACTACATCCACTTGAAAACCATCTTCAAAGGCATTCCAAACCTTCTCCACAAATGTTGCTAAGTTAGTATCTATTGATCTATTCCTACAGAAGCCATGCTGGTTAAAACTAATATATTTTTTAATATGTACACACATTTTTTCATATAAAACAAACTCAAATAATTTTGCTACACAATTAAGAACTGCAACTGGTCTATAATTAGCTATGTCACTTTTAGCCTCTTTTTTATGTATTGGTGTAATTTTTGTTTTTTTTAAATTCCGTAGGAAATACGCCAGTCTCTATGGATTTTTGATATATAACTAATAGTGGATATAAAAGAAACTCCTTACATGCTTTAAAAATATATGGCGGTATATCATCTGGTCCTGATGAACGTTTTGGTTTGAGTTTTCTAAAGGCATTCTCCAGCTCTTCTAATGTTAGCCTAGTAAAATGACAATATTGTGAATCGATCTGTTGTTCAGAATATATACATTTTATTTCATGTATATCATATGCTGAGGGCTGCTGACCATAAACTGTACTAAAATATCTAGCAAATTCCTGCGTTATAATCTTTGGATCTGTAGTAATGTTATTATTAATATTAAATTGTGATTCTTGACTATTTTTCTTTACATTTTTAACAAAATTCCAGAAAACACTCGAATCAGTAAAAATACTATCCTCCACCCCTTTTATATATTCATCATGAGCTTTACGAATTTTGGTCTTTAATCATAATCATGATTAAAATGTAAAAATTATTTTTCAAAAAATTTTCAAATAATTTTCAATTTTTTTTTTAGGGAAACCTTCCGGACATTGAAGAAAACAAAATCCAAATGTTTCCAGCACGATTCGGCTTTTCTGTCCTATGCTTCTGTTCACCAGCTTTTAATTAAATTCAAATTTCGATCACGATTCATACCGTTTTTTGAGACTTAATTAATTTTTGTGCAGTCTGTAATCACTAAAAAAAACAGTTTTTTTTCAAAACTACTCTTTTTCTTCTGAAAAAAATTTCGAAAATTTTTCGAAAAAAAAATTTCTTATTTCATCAATTTAAATGTTTGCGGTAAAAATGTGAGAATCTCAATTTTTTTTTAATTTTAATCATGATTATGAAGTGTATAAGCTCAAAAATCGTGACTTTAATTTTTTTCAAAAGCTTGACTGTTTGAAACAAAGAGACGATTCGTTAGATCGAGATGAAATTTCACAAGGTTCTTCTGGGTATATCGAACTGTAAAAGTCACATTAGTCATTTCGTGAATATTTCTAATTCACCCGTCAATTTTTTAAAAAAACATAAATAACCCTTTTTCCTGTTTTTTAAATTCGTGTAAAAGACGAAAAAAAATCCGAAAAGTTGCGGCAGCATGTTATAGAACATTTATCACAGTTTTCGAAACTGCTCTCCAATTCTCTGTACGACCATTTGTCGCCGAGATATCGATGATTCAAGACAAAAGGATCCTTTTCCATTTAAAGTTCGATATTTCGATGAATAATGGTCGTATCGAAATTAAAAAAAAAGGAAATTAAAGCTGAATAAACAAGCTATCTGTTCGATGCAATGGCTTAGCTGAAAAAAAAATTTTCCAAGTCTATGAACTCGGAAAAAAAATAAAAAATTTGCAAAATTTTTTTGTCATGCTATTTCTTAGAATTGCATGATAACCGTAGCTCCTACAAATTTTCGACCGAAACTTCTAAAAACTAGAATCTTAGAGCTTCAAAATGCTTTTGTTTAATTCTCGATACGACCATTTTTCACTTAATTACAGTCTGTCAAAAATCACGGAAAAATTTCGGAAATTATTTTGACCCTTGTTTGCATTAGTGTATTTCTTAAATCTTAAGTAGTATGTAGTTTAATTAAAATCTGCAGTACATTAATTAAGAGTAGTAGTTTAATTAAGAAAATCATATATTTGCAATTTTCAACTTCATCTTAAGAGATACTCGGTTTAAAAGTGAACAAATGTCACTTTCATATCGACTAAATCATGAGAAAATTTTAACTTCCGCAAATCTAAGTACTTAGAAGAAAATACATCAATTATTGTCACATTTTTCCGCGTAACGTCACCACTAAAATCAATACACGCGTAATATGAGACAAATACTCGAATAGAATGGAATCTAACCAGTTCTTGTATTGAGAGAGCAGGTCTGTTGAAACGTCTTACAAGAGTCGTGCGTTTGGTAAAGAGGCTAGGGAGTAGACAAAAGACTCGAGGTCCTCGAGGATGAAGTACCTATTTGACAGGAAGGAAATAGGGAAAGAACAATAAGGGTTACTCGAGGGACGTATATTTCCATTTATAAAACATTTGCGTACAGTACACTTCCCTTTTTCTTACTGACAACAGCCAGAAAATTTATGCGAAACAATACAAATTTACCACCCAAGATTCAAAAGCAGATGTTCATAAAGAGTTACAATATACAGGGTATTCCCCCTAAGAGG
This sequence comes from Anoplophora glabripennis, assembly GCF_000390285.2. Lineage (NCBI taxonomy): Eukaryota > Metazoa > Arthropoda > Insecta > Coleoptera > Cerambycidae > Anoplophora > Anoplophora glabripennis. The sequence continues at coordinate 3,200 of NW_019419030.1, read as the reverse complement.
GATTCTTCTGTAATTCTGTAACTGTAAAATTTATTAAAAAAATGGTTTCCATAAAAGTTGTCTGGAATCATGTGGGCCATGTAAAGAAAATATTTTTAGCTTTACAGGGTGTTCCATTGCGCGTGGTCGCTACATAACTTTGTTATTTTAAATGGAACGCCCTGTATATTATTGCGTTTTTTAATTCCTTGGTTAATATTAGGTAGAATTTATTGAATGTACATGGTGTTTAAAACTTACCGTTTTCGAGATAATCAGTTGTTTTTTAAAAAATCACGATTTCAGCTCTCCAAATGAGGCCAGATAGCGTCTAAACCGTACGAGTTAGAAACCTGCAGTTTTCACTGTTCGTTTTGACATAAATTACTCTATCTTGTCATCTGTGAGCAAAACATGTACGTTATTCAGACATTTATTAGACAAAACTGTTCTCATGTGCGTGACCAAATTTTCTTTTTACTTTATTTTAAAGGTCTTATGTTAATTTAAGCAAATTTCTTTCAAATGAAGTCATTGTTCTTTGATACCAAAAATCTAAATATGCAAAGTTTATCTAACCCAACCGACAAGATTCATAACTACTGATATTGCGGAATACAACGACTATATTTATTTATTTATTTATTTTATTTCTTTCAATTCTTTCATTTCTTTCATTTCTTTCATTTCTTTCATTATTTCATTTATTTCATTTATTTCATTTATTTCATTTATTTCATTTANATTTATTTCATTTATTTCATTTATTTCATTTATTTCATTTATTTCATTTATTTCATTTATTTCATTTATTTCATTTATTTTATTTATTTTATTTATTTTATTTAATTAATTTAATTAATTTATTTAGACAATACACTACCCTGCAAAAATTCCAATTACAGAATAGGTACAAACAGAAAACTACATCATATGAGATACCTAAATATACTAAACAGAACAATACAAAACATTGCAAACCTAATTAATTAGACAAAACAGTAGATAAATGTAGAACAAATATAATTTAATTTGCAAATGTAATTCTTTTAATTATTGCTGTTACAATTAAAAATATCAAACTGATTTTGAAACAAATTATATGTATCACACATTGTAAGACACGCATTTGAACGAGGAAAGAGTATTTTTGAATATTAATCCGTGACACAGGTAGATGAAACAAAGAAAAACGAGATGATAATCTAGGTATATGAAAATTTAACAGTGAAAGCAAAGAAGGGCAGTCAATTTAACCTAAGCTAACAAAAGCTGAATATAGTAATTTGAAAGTAGAGGAATCATTAAAATCCTTAGAGCAGCGAAGTACAAAACCGAGCATTTTAAAGCTTTCATTCGTGGTCATATTAATATGGTACGAACAAGACAGTACTATCAAATATTACACCTAAATCACCGATGGTATGTGGCCTAGTAAGAATAGTACTATCAATAGAGTAATCAAATACAACCGGTCGCTGTTTGGGAGAGAAGGTTATGACAGAACATTTTTTAATATTAAGCTGTAAGTTATTAGCATTGCACTACAAAGCAATTTTATTTAAAGCACATTGTAAATTTAAACAGTCATTTCCGCTACTTATACTAGTATAAAGCTTCATGTCATCGGCATAAAATAAACAATTAACATCAGTTCTAACCGTAATATCTTAAATGAAGATATTAAAGAAAAGAGGACCAAGAACCGAACCTTGCGGTACATCAGAAATAGCTGCAAATCCCTTCGACAGCTGACCATGACATTCAACAAAAACGTGCCGATTTGAGAGCCGAAGCTATTTAATTTAGTCGATAAAACACCATGATCCAGCCAGTCAAAAGCCTTTGCGAATTTGAATAAAAAATAGCCGAAATATGGTGGATCTACCCTTAAAAAAACATGTTGATTTTCACTTATTCGATTCTTTACAAATGAAAAAACGAAATCAAATAGAAAAAACTCATAAGCTTTACATAAATTATTGACAATTGGTATGGGTCTATAATTTTCAACTTTATTTCTTGCACCATTTTTATAAACATAAATTACTTTAGAATTTTTTAATGGACTGGGATAAGTATTAGATCTAATTGATAAGATGGTAATAGGTATAACTAAAACATAGGCACAATCATTAACTACAAATGCAGGGATTTTATCTGGGCCTATAGTATTTCTGGGTTTAATTTTTTTAAGGCTGAAATCACCTCTGCTTCTGTGAACTGATTCAATTGAAACGATGCAGTGTCAGGATCCATTAATGAGTCAACAGAAACAAAACTCGACTTATAAAAGTGCTACTAAAGTACTGACCAAACATCACTACCAGTTCTCCAGTACCTTCACACGAATTATCTTGGTAATGCATGGTACTTGGCAAGCTGTTATTATTCTTTTTCATATGGGCTATATGTCTCTACTAGCATTGAATTACACCAGCAGCACCTAGCAAATAGCTAGTATCAAATTTGAATTGATTAGGTCAAAGTGTGTGGAATTACATAGACAAAACATTTTTTACAATACTATTAACACCCTATATCTCATAAACGAAGCGTTTTCTATATGTGTTCATTTAAACTTTTTTAGGTTTTCTGAGGAACTTTTTGCTTTTAATACCACGTATAACTAACTTTAATGCCAGCAATTAGAATCCAAGAAGATAGTCCTCGTTAAACAATGTGAACAACACTTAAAAATTGAGTTCAAAGATCATAGAACCACTTATCAAGCGTGTGTCCTGATACTCGTATCTGTTTTGTAGTTTATTTCAAGACTCAGCTACTAGGTGTTAGATAAGACCGTCTGCAAAAGTGTAACAATTACTGCATAACTTTTCGTCCTCAAGAATACTGTAACTCCCTTGAACACCCTTGCGGAAAGGGAACAACCCCACAAATTTTGGAATTGAGTAAAACTAGATTAACTTTCGTAACATTAATTATAAATTTCTTAAAACGCTATTTATTATCAGTACTATTATTAAAAGCAAAACCATTTACCAAAGTAATTAATGTTGCTAGATTCATTTATGATGAAAAATGTGAGTTAGTTCTAACGGACTACTTTTTCATATTCATAAAATTAACATAATTCATAAAACCAATCTTTATTAATATAGAATCAAATCGCAACATTATATTATTCACTTTCAAATGGAATTTCAAAACCATCTATGTCATCGATTTTTTTCAAATCTGATCAAATCCATATATTTTTT
>NW_019419029.1:9423-10576 GCF_000390285.2 Anoplophora glabripennis | reverse complement strand
TTTGAAATGCTGTTTTTATATTGTTTACTTATAAGAGAAATGGACCGAAAAATTGAAGCGGTATAGACAAAGACGGATTGTCGGGGATTATATTTTAGCTACCTGCTACAATTTTGTACAGTCCGATCGCACAAAGTTTTGTTAAAAGTAGACCTCATCTATACCGAAAAACCATAATATAAAAATATTGAATATAAGCACTAGTACTACATTTATTTACGATATACATACATAATAAGCTTTTATTACTCTCTTTCATTTCTAAACAGACTATACCAAAAATACTTATACCAAGCGAAATGACAGCTATTTGTTTCATCCCACCGTTTCATAAATCCTTTGTGGGTGTTTTCCTTAATAATTTCAGCGAGTGCTGACATTTCGCTAAGGGGTTCCAGCAAAGATACAGCCAAAAAATACCTGGCCATGGGTATTGGAATACCATACCTGGGTATTCAAACTAGACACTGTTGGCTAAGGAAACACCTTTACAACACGAAGAAGCGTGAAACAACTCTTTGTAGGGGCTGTGAACAGGAAGACGAGACAGTATTACATGTGCTATGTGAATGCACTGTCGTCNTTTTACACAGATGTTGGATCTTATTCCTCCGGGGTCTGTAATTGTCATGGATAATGCCTGTTACCATTCACGGCAGACCGAGCGAACGCCTACGACTGCTTGGAGGAAAGCAGATATAATTCAATGGTTATCCGGAAAAAACATTTATTTTGAAACAAATATGGTGAAAAAGGAACTTTTGACACTTTTGAATCTTAATAAAGATCAGAAAAAATATGTTATCGATTAAATGGCAACAAATCACCAAATAACGGTACTACGGTTACCACCTTATCACTGTGAACTTAACCCAATGGAATTAGACTGGGCGCAGGTAAAAGGAGATGTAGCGCGAAATAATACGTTTAAATTAAGTGACGTGAAAATTTTGTTAAAAAATTCCTTGGAACGAGTAACTGCAGATAACTGGCAAAGATGTATACATCATGTACAAAAAGAAGAGGAGAAAATGTGGGAACTCGATAATTTAATTGACGTTACTGTGGAACCTATCGTTATCAATCTAGGAGACGAAGATAATTCATCAGAATATTCAGAGGATGAATTTTAATATACCTACTTTTTTATTTT
>NW_019419029.1:0-5856 GCF_000390285.2 Anoplophora glabripennis | reverse complement strand
ATCATCGGGTTAATTTTTTTAAATACGTCGCTGCTATTTTTATGACAAAATCTAAAGTCATTTTTAATTCTGAATTAGAGGATATTACTATTGTAATCGCTTAAAAAGTTTTTAGCTTGTTTTAGCTATAATTTAAAATTTTTCCTGAGTACGGCTCTGAACGCTTTCAAAATATCTATTGGATGAAGTCATAACAGTATAAAAGTCAATACCGCACAAAATATCCAACAATTTTTTACTACTATCAGGAATACTAATTAGAAATAATAAAATATTTCATAAATTCGTATTATTGTTTTAGTATGTACATTTTTAAATTATTGATTAAAAAATTGTTAGATATTTTGTGCTGTATGGACTTTTATACTGTTATGACCTCCTCTAATGGATATTTTGAAAGTGTTCAGAGCCGTACTCAGGAAAAATTTAAAATGATAGTTAAAACAAGCTAAAAACTTTTTTAAGCGGTTGCAATAGTAATATCATCTAATTCAGAATTAAAAATTACTTTAGATTTTGTCATAAAAATAGCAGCGACGTATTTAAAAAAATTAACCTGATGGCCTCTCGAAGACGAAACGTTGGATTGCAAAAATGTTGACGCCATTGGATAAAGCGAAAAAAGTGGCATTGGAAATATGTAATTTATTTTAAGATTCGTTTTCAAATAAAGTCAGAAAAAAATAAAACGATTGTGCAAAATTTAATTTTCTAATTTGAGCAACCCCGTATCTCTTACCGTTTCCTAGATCCTAATGCTATCCCATCCGTATCTTGGACACACTGTATACATCTCATATATTTACTTTTATAGTTTACACAATATTTGGTTTATTTACTGAACCTACGATTGTTTTTTTTAATGAAACATCCTGTACAATTGTCGTTTTTTGACGTTTCTGATTACAATGGTGCCATATACCATATTTTGATTATTTATAACAAAATGGGGTTATTACGAAAAACCCTTTATAGTACAGTTTTTTTTAATAAAATATTTAAAAATCTGTTTCGTAAATTTAAGTAATAGCGGAAAAGCCTAAATATGCACTGCATGTGCAAAAAGGGAAAGGTTCCAAAAAGCGACAAATATACATACATATGTATAAATACAAGAATAAAAAATATATTTCCTTGAGAAGATCGTAAGGAAACTTCCTAAAACGTTAGTCTTTTACCATTTATTTCTAAATGGTACATAAGTTAAAAGAGATAAGAACGGTAAAATGTTATGCACAATTTTATCACCCTGTATATCTTTCAGAACCAAGTCCGTAGTCCTATTTGTTTAAAATTACAATTTCTTCCTCTTGCTTCAATTTGTGCACGGTACTTTGGAAACTTAATTATTTTTTGTAATTCGGCCATAAAAAATATTAATTCCTTTCCAAATTCGAGAGCATATAAAAAGCCTTCCATTGACCTCCAAACAGTAGCGTGGCGAAATAAAATAGAATCAACGCTGTACCGGCTTATGAATTTAAAAAACTCATATTTTTAGTTTAGTTGTGCATCTGTGATTCATTGTTTCTATTTGAAATCGCGTTATTTTTAGCCGCATCCCGAATACTATTTCGCCAACCTGGCACAGTTGTTATTTTTCGTATCTCATTAGGGTCATTGAAACGCCACTTCCTAAGTCCAGTCCAGGAGACGGGAGCCTCCAGGTCCTGGGGTCACCTCACCGGGCGTAATACTGCGTCGCAAAATAAAATAATTAATTATAAAACCAACATGGCATGAGAAATGACGATTTCGGGGGTCTTTGAATGTTTCACGGCCGAGCGTCGGGTTCACTGGTCTGGGAGATTACGTTTTCAAATGAGAACTTCAACAATTTCCGTATTCGTACGTTGGTTTTTGTCCTTGCCAGCGTATAATGCGGTTATTGTTTTTTTTAAGGCTGCCTCTTACCGGCCGACATCTAGATCCAAATCTGACGAGGGGTCCGCGACGCTTTTAAGGGGGCCAGCAGGTGTTCTTCGGCGGCGGCGGGCCTTTTCGAATTGAGGCGTCTTGGCACATGCAATGGATTATAAATTTTGGTCCTCGTGGCCCACGGCTATTTGTTAGGCACATAATTCCAAAAAGTAATCTCTCTTCCAATATTAAAATTATTTAAAAATTATATTGTATTCAAACACAGCTAGACTTACTTGAATACAATGTATTCAATACAATTCTTGTGTAATCAGTATTCATAAGTATTGAATACTTTTATCTCACAGTATTCAATTTCGTGTGCAAAAAATGTTACTCTATTAAAACAAAGCTGGACTTGAACACAATGCATTCAATACAATTCTTTTGTAATCATAATTCATAAGTATTGAATACTTTAATCTGACAATAATCAGTTTCGCGCGCAAAAAAATGTTACTGTATTAAACAAAACTGGACTTACTTGAATAAAATGTATTCCATACAATTCTTGTATAATCAGTATTCATAAGTACTGAATACTTTTATCTGACAGTATTCAGTCTCGCGTGCAAAAAAACGTTACTGCATTAAAACAAAGCTGTACTTACTTGAATACAATGTATTCAATACAATTCTTGTGTAATCAGTATTCATAAGTATTGAATACTTTTATCTCACAGTATTCAATTTCGTGTGCAAAAAATGTTACTCTATTAAAACAAAGCTGGACTTGAACACAATGCATTCAATACAATTCTTTTGTAATCATAATTCATAAGTATTGAATACTTTAATCTGACAATAATCAGTTTCGCGCGCAAAAAAATGTTACTGTATTAAACAAAACTGGACTTACTTGAATAAAATGTATTCCATACAATTCTTGTATAATCAGTATTCATAAGTACTGAATACTTTTATCTGACAGTATTCAGTCTCGCGTGCAAAAAAACGTTACTGCATTAAAACAAAGCTGCACTTACTTGAATACAATGTATTCAATACAATTCTTGTATAATCAGTATTCATAAGATTGAATACTTTTATCTGACAGTATGGTTTCGCGTGCAAAAAATGTTACTGTATTCAAACAAAGCTGGACTTACTTGAATACAATGTATTCAATACAATTCTTGTATAATCAGTATTCATAAGTATCGAATACTTTTATCCGACAGTATTCAGTTTCGTATACAAAAAAATGTTACTGTATTAAAACAAAGCTGGACTTACTTGAACACAATGTATTCAATACAATTCTTGTGTAATCAGTATTCATAAGTATTGAATACTTTTATCTGCTAGTATTCAGTTTCGTGTGCACAAAAATGTTACCGCATTAAAACAAAGCTGGACTTACTTGAACACAATGTATTCGATACAATTCTTGTGTAATCAGTATTCATAAGTATTGAATGCTTTTATCTGACAGTATAGTTTCGTGTGCAAAAAAATGTTACTGTATTAAAACAAAACTGGACTCACTTGAATTTATCTCACAGTATTGAATTTCGTGTGCAAAAATATGTTACTGTATTAGAGCAAAGCTGCATTTACTTGAATACAATGTATTCAATACAATTATTGTGTAATCACTAATTAGTATTCATAAGTATTGAATACTTCTATCTGACGGTATTCAATTTCGTGTGCAATTTTTTTTTATTGTATTCATACATAGCTGGACTTACTTGAATACAATGTATTCAATACAATTCTTGTGTAATCAGTATTCATAGGTATTGAATACATTTATCTGACAGTATTCAATTTCGTGTGCATCACAAAATTGTTTTTATGAATTATGAAAAAATTAATACCAAAATTGCTAAGCATTTTGTAAGCGGTGGTGGCAGATTTGGGGATTTTTCAACATGTACTAAATTACTGAAGCTATGGAGAAGTAGGGAATTATCTAGAGCAAGGGTCGGCAACTGGCGGACCGCGGTCCAGGTCCGGACCGCGGAAGGTAGAATACTGGACCGCCAAAAATTTTTTTAAAGTATAAATTACTCAAATAAATTATTTAAAAAATGTTTTTTACGTTTAAGTGCCAACCTTATCATTTTTTCTAGTATTTTACAATTGTGTGAGTGTGAGTTATTAATATTAGTAAGCAGATTAAATTTGAGTCCAAATTAAAATAAAAAAATAAGAAATATGATTTTTTTTTCTGGACCTCGTTAAAAATTTTCAAAAGTATCCGGACCCCACCTAAAATTACTTGCCGACCCCTGATCTAGAGATTTTGTGTTTTTGTGCAAAATAGGGAATTTCAAACTACAGCCGTATTTTCTTAACTTTATCTACTTATAATCACAGCTATTGATTAATCAGTTGTGAGATCATCTGAGATCAGGTAAATAAAACAGAGCTCATAATAAAATTTTCATATATGCAAATACATACGTTAAATCGATGCAGATTCTATTTTATTTTTACAATGACAATTTAGTAAATTTATATTTTTTTGTATTCAGGTTGAATATGAAAAATTTTTGAGCATTTTGTATGATTTATTTTATATTTAACATATTTTTGTAAAACACAAATATATAATAAATTACGCAATTATCTATGTATATTCAAATATTATAAAATCACGCTTTTAAATTTGTGACGATACTTTATCATTTAACATTTTTTTAAATTCTGAAATAAATACATTTTGAAAACAATATATGGAACTTCCAATGCGATAGGAAAAATATTTTTTCAATTCATGTTGATTTCATTTAAAAAGTCAATCGCAACAAAAAAATTTTAAAAACTTACTGAAATTACATTTTGACCGATTTTTTATTTTAATATAAAAAATTATTAGATTTAATACAGCTTTTGATTCACAACAGGAACTTTTTTGTCACAATATTTAAAAATTGTTAATATTTTGTTATAAGTATGATAAAATCCTGCAAAATAATTTTGTTATAAAAGAAAATATATAAATTTTTAACTGAAATTTCCATATCGACTTTTTTCATAATTTTTTAAAGATTGACCACTGTGACGTCACAAATTTAGACAATTGTTGTATTTGGTAAAAATTTTTCTTATACATATATAGACATAATATAGCCATATATTCAATATATCCTTTTTAATTGAAATACTAGAACTAATTGAGAGTCGTTTTTTCTCAATTCAAAAATAAATCATATTTTAAAAATATTTAAAGATAAACTTTTTGACATTTCAGTTTTTCTATTCATTTTTAACCTCTCATTGTATTTGTATGTGAACACTTGAATACAAGTAATCTTGATTCAAGTACCCTTCAAGTACCCTTTGAATATTGTATTCAGGATTTAAGTAATCATAGATACCTTTTTTAACAGAGTATTGCATATTCGTGGACTGATTACTTTTTCAGTATTCATCTTCAGCTCTGTATTTAATAAGAAATTTACAATATAGTACTTATCAAGGGAAAGTATTCAATATTGTATTCGTATAATATGAATACATGAATACAAGTATTCTGGATTCAAGTACACTTTGATTATTATATTCGAGATTCAGTATATTACATTATTTGCAATGATTACATTTTTAGAGCATATTTAATAATCAAAGATTGAATACTTTCTCTGTATTCACACCCAGTTCTATATTTAATAAGTTCTGACCTTACAAAGTGTCTCATTTCACGTTTATACTAATTTTAGTTTAATACAACAATATATCTTTTTGTCTTTAACCTCTGAGGAAAAGTACACACCATTGTATTTGTATACTGATTATTTGAATACAAGTATTCTGGATCCAAGTACTTTTTGAATATTGTATTCAAGTCAATATGGATACTTTTTTAACAGCATTTTCAATACTCATGGAGTCAATACTTTTTTGTATTCATACCCAATTGTGTATTCAATAAGCAATTTGCGATACAAAATGTTCCGTAAAAAAGCTGCAATATTACCAGCACAT
>NW_019419028.1:9581-10107 GCF_000390285.2 Anoplophora glabripennis | reverse complement strand
ATTATTATTAAAGTAAATCGCGAGAAAGTTATCACGAAAAAAAAAATTATAAAACATTTTAAATAATTTAAAAGCCATTTTTTTTACTATTTGGGTATGTTTTTTAATGGTTAAAATAATGCGATAATTCGATAAATTATAAATTGTATTATAAACAGGTAAAATAATTTAATTTATTTGTAGGTATTATCAAATTATTTCAAACTGTTAAAAACTATTGTTTTAATATTTTGTTATTAGAGGTAGTTATTTAAGAGTTGAAATATTGTAATAAATTATTTATAATACCATAAACTATTGAAAACATTTCTATCTATGGTGTGCTATAAAAATATTTTAAGGTCAAAGAAACTATTAATTTTATATTTTTATCATTAAGGGTGGTTTTTAAGGGTTGAAACTTTATAAAAATAACGTAAATTATAACCCACAATATAAAACAATATTTATTCTATATATTAAGATATGATTTTCGTCTATATAACACCTATTTTTATATTTATTCAGTTTTTTAGCATAAGGGGTG
>NW_019419028.1:0-6718 GCF_000390285.2 Anoplophora glabripennis | reverse complement strand
CCCCCCTATGAGCTTTAACTTTTAACAATAATTATATACCTATTAAAACTTCCTATTGCCGTATATATTTTGTTGTTTCCAATATCGTACTTGAATCGGACTAAACGTTGCAACGTCGCTTTTTAGTTTCGTCTGCTTCCCTGTGCTCTAGTTTCGTGCCGCGAAAAACTTACTACAAAGTGTAACCCCCCCTTACAAAAAAGGTGTGTACGCCACTGCCGGGACTTAACCGTATATTAATAAATAATATACGGTTAATATATGAATGAAAAAGAAACAGCGCCTTTCTGAATCATAAAAATTGCACGAATTTCTTCCTTTTCGTCGACATTTTTTGGATTAAGGCAAGTTAGACAATAAATCAGAAATGTTTTTCAAATGATCGAGTAGCGGTTTTCGGCATTGTCTTCAGAAAAATATCAGGAAAAAAGTTTATCTGTTACACTTTGGGGCTGGATCGAAACTGCACTGTGGGTGCATAAAGTGCATCTTGAAGTGCATCAATTTTTCCGAATGTTCTAAAAATGGTAAAAATTGACTAAAAGTGGTATAAATTTGTGTGCACGGGTTTTCGGGGTCGGAGATTCCGAATGTGACCCTGAAAAATATTCCCGACGGCCCTGGGCCCCCCCAGGGGGGCAAGGGGGGCTCCTGTGAAACATCGAATAGCTGAGTAATTGCCTTCTAAATTTTCACTCGGGGGTTTTTGGGGTCGGGGATTTCGATTCTGACACTGAAAAGTATACCCGACGCCGCTGAGGCCCCCCCCAGGGGGCATGGGGAGGGCCTTCTGTAAAACATCGAATAGCTGAGTAATTGCCTCCTAAATTTCCACTCGGGGGTTTTCGGGGTCGGGGATTCCGATTCTGATACTGAAAAGTATGCCCGACGCCCGTGGGGTGGGCTTTCTGGAAAACATCGAAAGGCACATCAGATATTTGCATTAAAACTGCTCCACCTGCTTACCAACCATGATCTTGTAGGCTCGTCTTTACATTGTAACACACGTAAATTTACAGAGATTAGACAAGAAGGGTAAGAAAAACTAACAGGAAATTAACGAGTCGAAAATAATCAATCCCCTTTATTCTGAGAACCAATTTTCTTTTTATTTGCAAGGCAATTAGTGAGACAACTACTGTCATATGTTTATCTAACACTTTCACTATCAATCACAATTTTCATCATCAGTACTGTCATCACTGTCTCCATCACTATCATCTATTACATTTTCGACTATTTCAATATTGGAACAGTTGGTTCCAAAACAATTTGTACATGCTATTGTACATGTAATTCCATGCTTCCTACACCCACAAGATCTGCCACAGTCCGTAGCCTCAATGCAGCTGCATTTAACCATGCTCGTTATATTTGGAGGCCCCGGCTCTTCCGACATATGTCAATGTGTGAGCTAGGGCCTATGTTAAAAGCCGTCATAAAGGGCCAGGGAGAGTTGGATCCCTGGTCCCAACAAATCTTCAATTTGCATGTTTTCTCTCTTGAATATTTCCGCTTGCTCATGCAAATCCGGAAATTTCTCAAATATTTTAGTAAACTGGACCTTACCTTTATTAAAGCCGCCGAATTCGTGTAACACCCTGTGAAGGCGTGCAATAACAATATATTAAATCTTATACAGGGTGGTTTTTGGGATAAACTGTCTAATGAATACAAGGCCTCGACTCGCTTCAGTCCAGGAGGCTTTAACATATAAATTTCTAACTGGCTAGGATCGGTATCTATTTTATCGATATATTCTACGGTAGCTGCTGAGAGTGTAGGTCACCACATTACCATGTTGAATTCGAATCTGTAACGAAATCTGGCTCCTACGCACAACAGAAAGAGTTTATAAATCTTCTCTGTACAAGAATTCGTATCCAAAGGAAAAAATCTCGGATAATAAATGCCAAGGATTAAATTGTGCGAATCTAAATCAACTTACAATAGCACCTTCTCTTCATACGACGAGAACAAAATTAAACTTGAAATGTACCGAAACATGTTTTTCCAAAACAAATAATTCAATACCTGATCTGTAATTTAAAAAAAGACGATAATTCAATTCGAATTGGAATCCAGCCGCCCAATATTATATTTAATTCGATACAAAACCTCACTATTGTCCACGAAACAATTCCTTCATAAACACTTTTCAGGACTGCACTCCAAAAAAAAATTTGGCGCAAGAACGAATGAAAAAAAGTCTATTCGATGTTTTACAGAAGCCCCTCCCCCCTTGCCCCCCTGGGAGGGGGGGCCGTCGGGCATATTTTTCAGGGTTAGATTCGGAATCTCCGACCCCGAGAACCCGTGCACACAAATTTCTACAACTTTTAGTCAATTTTTACCATTTTTAGAAAATTCGGAAGAATTGATGCACTCCAAGATGCAGTTTATGCACCCGCAATGCAGTTTCGATCCAGCCCCAAAGTGTAATAGATAAACTTTTTTCCTGATCAGGTAGGAAGATCAATTAATGAGGTTTTCCATGTTTCCCTCATTCCTGCACTGAATGGTGGTTAGGGCATACCAACATAAGTCGTTCCTGGTCGCAAATGCGGCCTGCTTAATGATATGCCGCCTCCTCTCCCGCACAAGTCTCCGACTTGTGGGCTAATTCTAATGGTTAGAATGAGGAGTAGAGATATTATTATTAAAGTAAATCGCGAGAAAGTTATTACGAAAAAAAATATTTTAAATAATTTAAAAGCCATTTTTTTACTATTTGGGGGTGGTTTTTAATGGTTAAAATAATGCTATAATTCGATAAATTATAAATTGTATTATAAACAGGTAAAATAATTTAATTTATTTGTATTATCAAATTATTTCAAACTGTTAAAAACTTTTTTTTATATATATTTTGTTATTAGAGGTAGTTATTTAAGAGTTGAAATATTGTAATAAATGATTTATAATACCGTAAACTATTGAAAACATTTCTATCTATGGTGTGCTATAAAAATATCTTAAGGTCAAAGAAACTATTAATTTTATATTTTTATCATTAAGGGTGGTTTTTAAGGGTTAAAATTTTATAAAAATAACGTAAATTATAACCCAAAATATAAAACAATATTTATTCTATACCGGGTTTGGTATTCGCGTCCCTGTATCTCTTTCATTTTAACAAATAGCTATAACAAACCCTAATATTTTTAAATCGCCGCTCAAACTCTATCAAATGACATTATTAGATCATCTCCATGGTAATATATGTCAAAATTGCTATAGTCAACTGTTTTGTTCAAATGGCACACTATATATTCTTTTATCAATTCTGGAAGATATTTTTTTTTTGTGCGTTCAGCTATGTAAGGAAGCCTATAGTTTTATTAGAAATATTGCTAGAAAAACAGCAAAAAAAATTAACCCTACTTTTCGTAGCCTTATTCTGAAAAATGATAGCCAGCTACGGAAACAAGCTACTATGTTTTTAAAGTAACATATTTTATTTTTAATACGATAATAATGTAACAATTTAAAACAATACTTATTTCAAATGTTCAAAATGACCTCCATTTGCTTCCAAACACAGAATAACCCTTCCTCTCTACAAACACATTCTAGTGTTTCTTCATTTAATCTCCGACATTCTACTCTTATTCTATTTTTAAGGTCGTCAATATCATTTAGGTNATTCTAGTGTTTCTTCATTTAATCTCCGACATTCTACTCTTATTCTGCTTTTAAGGTCGTCAATATCATTTAGGTAAGGCCAAAGAAAGAAATCTATAGGAGTGAGATCCGGAGATCTAGCAGGCCATTTAACATCTTTATCGAATGTTCTTCATCTCTTGCCCTTCTGGGTTTAAAAACTCTTTCTTTTGAAAACTTCCATCTGCCGCCAAATTCCTGTCCAACTTTCCGAAAATTTTATCTGATGGAAGTTGTCTCTGGAAAACGATGTTGCTATAAATACTTGGTAGCTTTAGCGTTCTTTCAGTCCTCTCCATAAATTAAAATCATATCTAGTTTTTCTTGGTTACTGTAAGTATTCATGTTATAATTATTAGTTATAGATAGAATAGGTAGGTATAAAATGTCAATTATTTTGACAAACCGTTGGTTAGAAACGTCAAAATTCAGTTGTTTCATTTTTCATCATTTTTTCGGAATAAAGCTATTTTTGCTGTTTTTCTAGTAATATTTCTAATGAAACTATAGACTTCCTAATATAGCTGAACGCAGAAAAAAATATCTTCCAGAATCGATAAAAAATATATAGTGTGCCATTTGAACAAAAACAGTTGACTATAGCAATTTTGACATATGTTACCATGGAGACGATCTAATAATGTCATTTGATAGAGTTTAAGCGGTGATTTAAAAATATATGAGGTTTGTTATAGCTATTTGTTAAAATAAGAGATACGGGACCGCGAATATCAAACTGAATCACCCGGTATATTAAGATATGATTTTGGTCTATATAACACCTATTTTTATATTCAGTTTTTTAGCCTAAGGGGTGGTTTTCATACCCTAAAAATAAGAAGCGCATATCAAGCACTTTTCATTTACAGGGTGAAATAAACTTAATTCCAAATTTTCATAAAAATCGGATCTACCCGAAAGTATTTAGAGGTTTTACCTTATTTTTCTCTTCGTTCCCTGGACTAATTCCTTGATTCGTATAAAAGCTTTTTCATAATATCACACAAGGACTTGAAAACGGAAACATAAAAATACACTAACTTTTACTAAACACCGAAATAATTAACTTCGTAAGGTTATACACTTACACAACACTAAACAAAAATAAAAACATCTGGAACAGGATCGGATTCTGCTTAAGTTTAAAATGTTCACGATTTATTATTTATAACACCAATTGGCTGCTGAAGTGTCTGGATATGATAATAGTAGAAACGTGGTATTTTGTTTCAAATTTTATAACGTTTTAATATGACCTGCTTTCATTTTCCTAAATGTGTCCCTTGCCTACTTTACGTAGTGATAGTGGTGTGGTTAGCTAGACTGGGTCAATTTCAGAGATTTTGATACTGAGATTTATAAATTAAATACATACACTTCTGAAAAAAGGATTGAGGTTGGTAATCGGCCAATTTTAAAATTGAATTTGCGTAGTCACAAAACAAAAAAATTCTTACGTAGGACTGGTCGGGAATGGTTCGATTTTTAGGTACAGGGTGTTGAAATTCGAAAAATGTCACATTTTCTAAATATTTATGAAGACATCTGACGTAGAATTATAAAACTCTAATTAAAAGTAACGGACCGTTGAACTGGGTTGTACATATGTCATTCAATAGCGGAGATGAGGGATCAATGCCGATAATATAATTTCTATTTTATTCTAAAATCAAATCATCTTCATTTTTTCAAGCTAATAAGAATTTCTATAATTTGTGAAATTGAAACAGTTTTTGAATTTCTTCTGAAGAGTAATTTTTTGTCGAAATGTTATGAAGACGAAACCATCACGGAAATTCAGCTGTTAGCAAATGGTAAGTATAGTAGAATATTGTGATCTATTTTGTCTCAGAAAAGCTATGTTTTAGCGACATGCAACAAGTAGATATATCTTTAAACAGTGCTTGTAAATAGAATGACTAAACATTTGTGTTTTGGTAAAATCCCTACCAATAAAAAATAAGGTACAAATAGTTTTCAGGTATTCTTAGTAACTTTGTTTTAAGCAAGAAATAAGCCTTTGTTCATCACCGAGTATCCCAAAATTACATTAAGTTTCAGTGAACTATAGAGTTGCATTAAAAAATTAAATAAATAAAACTGTTGCTGAAGGCTCATAACTTTTTAAAGTAGGTAAGAAAAAGGTAACTTGATATAATTTGTTTTATTTCCACCCAAGAAAGCTACTCTTGAAATATGGCTGATTCGTTTCCGGACATTTTATATGATAAGCCTTTTTAAAAATTAAGGATCAGCAAAAAAATTAATTAAACATTGAGTTAATAGCAGAGAAAATGGATTGATTTTAAATTTGATGTCCGAAATCCGAAATAGAATTTGTGTTGTTACGTTAGTCTCAACCAACAATTTTTGAAGAAATTATTTTGTATTAGTTTGATAAGGGTTTAATAATATTTGATATTCGTTTAACATTTATTAATACATTTTATATTACAACCATCCTTTTCTTTTGCAAACTTTGATGAAATGGATTATCCTCTCCTTGCCTGTTTCGGTAACATCTTCTCGTTCTAACTCATGTGGCATCTTGGGAGATACTGATTCGTTCTTTTTAGCAAAAATGACGAAAACAGTGAAAAACACGGTGTGCATCACTTCGGTATCCGCCACCTGCTTCAATTCCTCCAGGAATCGTTCTAGAATAAAAGGAGAGGTGTCGCATTGGAGTTCCTTGAGTTGTTTAATGAAGTTTTCGTGGTAAAATTGCACAATTCTGAAAGTCTACCATTTTATTGGCTACAGGTCTACCTTCTTCGATCTTCACCATAGTGTTGTTGATCCAGAAGTCTACATGGCCCATTGTGACCCACGGTTCATTTTGGCGAATTTCCGGCCTGAATTTGCTTTTCTCTCGGATCACGGGAACAAGAGGTCTACACACCTCGTCAGCCTAAAAAATATCGAAAACTATTTCCAAGGTATCGGTGAATTTTTTGCCATCTGGATTTTCAGCCTCAGGTGGCGGTGGCTGGAAGTCCATCAAGTACGGTCGAATTTTGGATTGAAAAGTTTCGGGTTCTAAAAGTTTCAGGGC
>NW_019419027.1:5598-10045 GCF_000390285.2 Anoplophora glabripennis | reverse complement strand
TGAGATAGCAAGAGAGTGGGATGGACGTATAGGCCGGACAACTCATTATCGTGCACGTGTGCGTGCACCTGGCATTTTCTCTTTTTTTTTTAGGTGTGTTTTGCCGGAATTTGAATGAATGAAATAATCGTACTATTTTTACTGTAAACGTATTTCCTGTAGCGACATCTATATGAATATTGTAGTACTTTGTTAGATGAAACGGGACTTCAATTTCCGTTCTTAAAATAAATAAAAAAATTTCAAACAAATTTTAATCAAATTGATACTATAGGGGTTTTCGACGTCACTGAATAAAAATATAATGTTAAAAAATAAAAATTCAAAATGGCTGATCCAATATGGCCGATTTGTTTAAAAAATTTATTTAAAAATTACAAATTTCAAAGTAAATTTAGTTAAATTGACATTGTAGGGGTTTTTGAGGTCTCTGAACAGGAATATTATATCAGAAATTAAAATATCAAAATAGCTGATCCGATATGGCCGACTTTTTTTAAACAATTTATTAAAAAATTACAATTTTGAAAGCAATTTTAATCAAATTGATATTATAGGGGCTTTCGAAGTCGCTGAACAAGAATATTATATCAGAAATTAAAAATTCAAAATGGCTGATCCGATATGGCCGACTTTCTTTAAACAATTTATTAAAAAATGACAATTTTCTAAGCAATTTTAATTAAATTGATTTTATATTGGTTTTTAAGGTCACTGAAGTAGAATATAATGTTAAAAAATAAAAATTCAAAATTTCTGATCCAATGTGGCCGACTTTTTTTAAACAGTTTATTAAAAAAAGAATTTTCAAAGCAATTTTAATCAAATTGATATTACAGCGGCTTTCGAAGTCACTGAACAAGAATATTATATCGGAAAATAAAAATTCAAAATGGCTGATCCAATATGGCCGACTTGTTTAAAAAATTTATTTAAAAATTACATTTTCAATTTTACTCATATTGATATGTTTAGGATTTTTCAAATCAACTCGTTAAATTTTAAAGAAATTTGTGTATGATGTTTAGGGTTCTGTAAAAAGTCAGTATATGGGATTCTTAATTAACAAATTTATTAAATATGAAAAAGTATTTGCATATTAAAAACAGAAATATAAAAAATAACAATATTCAATTTTAATTCTCTTGAATTATTGTAAGTTCTGGCAATTGGTCTGATTCTCGTTCTTCTTCGAGAAATGCTTGGCAATTGAGACAATCAGTTCCGGAACAATTAGAGTGTGCTATGGTGCAAAGCAGACCCACCTTCCAGCAATGGCAATTATTAGCACAGCCACTTTTGCATCTGCAAAAAATCATTTTGAGAAGTTCAGTTGGTGCTGGATCTTGAGTCATAAAAGTTGGAGTCATACCCGAATCCTCTCGTTTCCAACCTCAGTTTTCTGCTTGCAATTTTTTGTCAAGCCAAGCCTGCACTTGGAGCAGATGTTCTCTCTATCTCTTTCTAATATTCAAAAATATAATACTCAAATCACGAGAATGAATTACATTGTCAGATAAACTTCTGCTACATAATTTCATCAAGAAATATGGTAACAAAACATTTTTTTTTTCGTTGATTATACTTTTTTCATCATCAAGATCATAGTTTGAAAATATATTGGTTAAACAAGCAAAAACAATTTTTTTTTTTACTTTATTAAAGTTTATTTAACAACAAATTTCATCGTTTTAGAACAAAAATATTTTTTTTTGTGTTTCAGGATTGCAATTTTTTCAATTTATTAAATGTCCTTAAATCTTATAATTTAATTTCACTATAATTTTATCAGACACACATCAAAGCGATATCATAATATACCCAGTATGGCAGCGGTAACAGTTGATTTCTTTTATTCATAAACGACGTTTCACTCTGCAACTAAGCTCTACCACCTAAATCTCAATCAATGTAGTAACATTGAGAATGCTATTTGAATGCAAAAGCTGCGCGATGAAGTTTATGGATATTTTACAGTTATGTTGTCGTTTTTAGTTTCATCCGCGATAGGATTGTCGTCAAGGCCCTGGAGGACATCCCCGAGGGCGGAGAAATACTTAATTGTTACGGTATCGACTACAGAGCGCTCGACAGGAATCAGCGACAGATTGCTTGTCTGGAGACGTACCGTTTTGTTTGTAAATGTGAAATTTGCGAGGATCCTTTGAAAGAAATCGTGAGTAGAAGATGTATTAATTTTAATTTTTCTTAACAAACTGCCGTGCGAAACTAAAAGTCCTCTCACTGATATTTAACAAATAGAAAATCCTTTCAAAGCAACCAAAAAAAGCAAAATTCCTTTGAAAAAAAAAAAGTTCAAAGTTCTAACCTGGACATTTGGCCACAACATGGTTTTCGTATTTCATAACTTGGTTTGACCTTCAAAGAACTTTCAAGCTTGACCTCTAGGTTATGGTCAAGGTCATCATCATAAGATCATGTTCGGAATGTCACATAAAGTGTACAGTTTTGTAAATAGCGCCGATTCCAGTGTCGGTTCGAACGTTCATGTTAGAATGTTGAATTTTCTTCTTCTCAAAAATGGTAAGCAAAATTTTATCCGGATTTGACCATTTTCCGCTATAGTATAATTGCTACAAGAAGGATCGGAGTGTTATTTCATATTTTCAGGGCGACTTGGATAGTTTTAAGTGCACCAAGTGCCAAGGGGCGTTACCGAAAGTACCCGAGAGTGAATCCTTGACTCCTTGCGATTCTTGCCATATAACGTTCTTCACGGAATGCCTTAGAATTGCCAGAATAAAGGCTCAAAGACATTTTAATTTGGGTACGTACAGGTTATTATCCCCGTTTACAGGGAACGACATTCGAACGCTTCTCTTCCAGCTCAAGAGGATGCCGCTAACAGGCTGAATTGGTTGATGAGGTGTCTGAAGCTCAGGGATAAAGTTTTATATAAAAATCACGAGGAAATGGAGGAACTCTATTTGGCGTTTTTCAAGTACTTCCTGGAAAATGGTAGGCGTGGGTCTTTTCCCGGAAGTCGTTTAATTTAACGGGTAACTGGGTTTTCAGATGATCCCCTCAATACATGTAAGTATTTCCGTTTGTGGCTGGACATCCAGAAGGCATGGAAAGGGGAGAATTCCCGGACGGTCGGCGTGAAATTGTTCGAGACCGCTTTGGCCGTCCTCGTTTGCTGTATAAAAACCCATCCCAGGAACCTCGGCAGTTTAAAGTGAGCCTGCTTAATTTATTTCCATTTATACCTTTGTATGTTTGGAAACTTATCATAGAGCTACAAAATGTCGGGTTTAATTTTTTCGTTCAAACTTCAAGTGCAGGTAGATTATCAAAAAATGACGATAGTTTGATATTTGCTTATATTCCATGTTTTGCTGTTGAAAATTTCCATAATGACATGATTTATAGAGAAAATAGGTAATAAGTCGCTACATATACGTACTATAAACTGAATAATTAATTAGACATAATACTAAAAATTCATATTCAGTTATAAAACATAGTGAAAACGTTAATAATATTAAAAATACTAAATTGTGATATTATTAGCAAATAAATAATGCTTGTTAATACTTAAAA
This sequence comes from Anoplophora glabripennis, assembly GCF_000390285.2. Lineage (NCBI taxonomy): Eukaryota > Metazoa > Arthropoda > Insecta > Coleoptera > Cerambycidae > Anoplophora > Anoplophora glabripennis. The sequence continues at coordinate 6,481 of NW_019419027.1, read as the reverse complement.
TGTAAAAATTCATGTAATTGATTCATTCATGTTTAATCCTCGTCGTTCACTACATATTAAAAACAGGGTAAAAACTAGGTTAATGACCAAACACAGTCACACTCGATAAACCTTTGCGAGTCAGTAGTCAGGAGCAGTCCCAAAAGGGGTTTAAATAATGATTTTAAATTTTTTTTAATCACGTATTTGTATTCTACTCATTTTTCCCTCTTCCCTTAAAATTAACGACGCTATTTTAAGTAAAATGTAGAAATAGTAAGACCTTTATATCGTGGCTATTTCCACGTGTTGGTCTTCGTCAAGGGTGTTGATAGAACAGCGAGAATACAAGATATTTCTTTGAAAGATTACATTATTTAATAATTTCAAAATGTTTATGTTATATGTTCCGGTATTAATAATATTTAGACATATCAATTTTTATTGATGCTTCAGTTAATTACTCAGCCACACAAAAAAAAGTTATCTTTACTTTTCGTGCGACGTGTTATCCGTAGTATTTTTGCCTCCTGATCGCGAATCCGGTGTCAGAATTGAGCTATCACATCACGGGAATTTCCTAACCTCAAAAAACAAGTCGAAAATAGCAAAATTCATAATGCTGGGGAAAATACAAAAAAATTTTTTTCCTATATTCAAATGTTCATTTATATGGTTAAAACCCCGCCGAACGTGAATCCGCTTTCAGAACTGAGGGTTCTTTTTCTAACCTCAAAAAACGGGTCAATTAAGGTCAGAGATCACAAATTTTAAAAAAATAACAGATTCGCGTCAAATTTGGTATACGGGGGTTTTCGGGGTCGCTGATTACGAATTCGAGGTCAGAATTGCGAAATTCATTTTGTAATATTTTACTTTAGACTGTTTTTAAACAATTTATTAA
>NW_019419027.1:0-886 GCF_000390285.2 Anoplophora glabripennis | reverse complement strand
ATTATTATTGGTGTGATTAATATTCTCTGTTGAACCTTCTGTGAAACAAGATAGTTATAACATAATTAAAGTATCATTCAATGTAAAAGATAAGCACAATGTCGGAGTGTGTGCAGATTTATACATATGATAGGTAATAATATCCTATGCAGTTATGATACAACTCTAGCCGTTGTTCTTGAGTAATATAGTATTTAATATATTTTTTATGAAGTGCATATATGAAAATTTAATTTTTTATTATATAATAAATATTCAGATATACCTAGAAAATTATGAAAAATAATTCATATGTAATTGAAAATTTCAAAAGTACGTATTTGTTAGTTCATATTTCATTTCAAAATTTAATGTAAAGTTATGTGCGTTTCTAATTTGAAATTTTAGAACTGACCTGGTAATGTAATATAGTACCCCCTCGTATCTAAGACTTCAAAATGGCGACCTCCTTTATTAACAAGTTTGCGCATCTTGACGCTCATTCTCCCTACTCCATATCTCTGTTTAAGATAGATCTATTAAACTACTACTATGAGGACTGCCCTCTAGCGGTCTTAGTTTCAGATCAGACGAGACATTTGCAGCGTTCTTTAAGTCGTAGACATTGGACTGACGAAATCGGTGAGTTAGGCTTTGTTTTTTTTACTCATTTGGATGCCATGAATTACGTAAGCCAATAAAAAAATTAGGATTGTTTAAACAGACTGCGCCATTATTCCATGGCTAGAAATTGGCCTCAATAATTTGGGATCGAGGGGATTATCCCTCTTTATGCTATGGACGGAATCCATCCAATCAAAGTGATGAATAAAAGAATACGTCCTAACCCATTGGTTCTGTCAGCTGAATGTAGCAGTGATAATTTTTAATTCCCAGTTGGCTACTG
>NW_019419026.1:0-10068 GCF_000390285.2 Anoplophora glabripennis | reverse complement strand
TTGAAATTTTTGCAAATTTAACTGAGCCTAAATTAAGACTTCTAGATACTTGAAAATTTTATCACATAAAAAAGGCCACTCAAACTTTAAAATGCCTCCAGAAAAATTGTAATCCGTTAATTCAATAAAAATATAGTATGATTCTTTTTTTTTCTAAAATAATTTTAAAAATGTATTCATATATTTTTTTTTAAACAAATTTTGAATGTTTAAACAAATTGAATACAATGTACGGATGAAAACTATATAAATTTGAGTAATATTCGTTAATAGAATAAAGAAAAATACGAGAAAAGTAAAGCAAATTAAAAAGTAGTAATTATCAATACGTTAATAGGTCGATAATTAACAATAATTCGCATTTGAAAATACGATATTTGGACCTTTCAGCTCGCGAGACATCGATTTAAAAAAACAGGCCGAGATAATCAAAAATTTTAAGCGCGCCGCTATTTTGAACGCGCGATTTCAATTTCGAGACGGCCGGAGTAGCCGAGCTCTCGATCTCCCACCACTACCTCCCACACATTTTTCCTGAATTTCATGCTCGGTTCAATAGTTTTAATCGAAATTTTATTTGAGTTACACAAGGGCGCAAATTTTGAAAATTCTGTCCTGGAAAGTACTTGGAATGACAAAGGCATTTGTTTAAAAAACAGCCCTCCAGACCTCGTATTTACGCACAAATGCTGGTCAATTTTGATCGACTATAACTCTGGAACCAATTAACGAATCTCCACGCTTTTTTTTAAGAAGTGTCTTTCCGAGTACTTTAAAAGCATAATGAAAAAATATAATTATAATGAATTTATAAAGTTATTCTATTTGTTTATAAGCGCAAAAATTACGCATATCTTTAAACAATTACCACGGCTCTCCTAATTAACGGATTTCAATTTTTCTGGACGTATTTTAAAGTTTGAGTGTCCTTTTTTATGTGATAAAATTTCAAGTATTTAGACGTCTTAATTTAGGCTCAGTTAAAGCAAAAATTTAATTTTTTTTTTCAAAAATCTGGATTGCAAAATTATTACTCGAAAACTATCAGACCAATTTTAACGAAAATTGCTGTGATGTTTTATTATATCAAAAAGATTTTTTTGGCCAAGAAGATCCTACCTATATTATAAGTACATACTTTTTAAAAAATCGAAAAAATATTGTAATTTTTTTCACTTTTTTTTTGTTGCTTTTGCTATATTTACAATAATTGTGTTGTATTTTGTATTTGAAAATAGGTATAATATGTGTAAAATTTAATTACGAATCTTTTTTTCTTCTTCAATTTTTCTCTAAAATGAATAATTTTTTAACTGTGTTGAAAAAAGAGAAAAAAAAATGTAATTTTTTCCAATTTGTTCACTATTTGTTTAATAATAAGTTTAGCCCACGTTTTGAAGGGCGCGCATAGTGAAATTATGAAACAGATTCCGCCTGGTTTATAACAACATTATTAGAAATAACCTTGTGCGATATCTGAAACAAGTTGCAGTTGAGTATAAAAAACAGCGTTGCCAGACGTCCCGATTTTGGCGGGACGTCCCGCTTTTTAACCCAAAATTAAATGTCCCGCTTTTTCCGCCTGTTATTAAATAGATATTTCCTGATTACGTCCCTTTTAATTCTACAAACCCGTAGTATGTCCCGTTTTTGGACGAAAGAATCCCGCTTTTATAAAATTATTCATCCTTCCTGCCCATGGGAACTAATCATATTCACGAACTGGTAAAATGGAAGTTTTGTATAACTGACCATTAAAGGTATACTAAAATTTACATATCCAAGATCGACTTCAAAATATAAACAGTAATTGGACAGTTCTTTTTGTACAGCTGTGTGTATGCCTTATACAGTTATACGCACACAGTGGTCCGCACGAAGATCGTACATTAAAAGTATAGAGATAGAGTGTCTCAGTAGGAAGGTACTTTGAGAGTTACTTTTTAAATAAAATAAATTTTCTTTTTAAATTAACAATACTTACTTAATGACGGTGTTTACCTGTCTGGAAAACCTAGAACGTTCGGNTATAAATCATACGCAACAGCTAGCTGACAATCAAAGTGCAAACTCTAAACCTATCACACCCTTGCCAACTAAATCCTGCGCAATAGAAGGGCCCTGGCGGAGTTACAACCCCACCCAAACATAAGATGCACTTCTAAGTGCTAGGTACACAACCGAAAGGCCCTAATGAAGCTACGAGCTCCAAACTTTGCGTAACCTGCTCAACTAGATCTTACAAAACGGATCTGTTGCATAGGATATAGTTAGGCCAGTTAAGTGTATGGAGTTTGCAGTTTGATTAGGAACTTCATGTTGCATAGGATTTACATGAGCAGGTTATGTCTTTCGTGTATGATTTAGTTAATCAGGTTATGATAACATCCAAAGATCCATACAATCAAAGGTCCATCTATTCCTGTTTTAAAAATTCCATCCATTTGAAAATGCAACATTCATCCACAAAATCAACCATATTGGATCCTGTCCGACATATTTGATCCGCCATTTGAGTTCGTTAATTAATCTGTTGATTTTTCGAAAATCTCGTCCGCCATATTGGATCCGCCATGTGGAATTTTACAATTCTGAATTCAAATTCGCGATTAGCGAACCTAAAAACCCTCACGCATCCAATATAGCATTAATCTGAAACTCCTACATACCAAATTTTTCATGATTCTATTCATTTCTCGCAAACCTCGATTTTTGGCCGATTTTTTTGAGGCTAGCAAAAAATTTGGTTTGCTGTATGATTTCTAAAGGTGGATTTAGATTCAGCGAGCCCAATTAGCTACGCTAAGAAATGTGAAGAATATTTCCTTTGTTGTTTTTCCCATACTTCTTCGTCTACTATTGCTATTTTTGGCCTATTTTTTTGAGGCTGGAAAAAAATGTGTACTAGTTTGGTCAAAATGATGACACTTTTTTTGTGTGGCTGTGTTATTTTTAATAGACAAAATCATGTTCTATTTTTATTGATACTATTTCCTTCTTTGTAGAACACTTCTTAACCACTCTGTTTGAAAGTTTCTCGTTTCTTGGATGCTACAGACAACCATCTTATTTATTGGGCAATTTAAAAGACCTAACGATCAATAACGACACAGACGTTCTACTAACGAAATAATGAAGGATGTTCGACACAGGAAACAATATAATTAGTTGAAAATTACTGGGGATCCCACGATAATAACAAATTAGAGAATAAGAAACGTTTTTCTAACAAAACATGATTTATATTGATTGATTTTAATTAATTTACATGTTAATTGTGTTTATCATTTTATAATGGATATGAAGCTTGAGTAAAATTGTTATCTTTACACACAATTTACAGGTAAATTTATGGCGAGGTAGTGTAAGATTGGTCAATTCAATCCATGATTTATTAGTACTTCAAGTTATTAATTTGGAAATGAACTCAATTTGCTATGCTATGCCTACACATATCTACATTATTTAATAACTATATTTTCTTGTTATATTAGTACAAGGACCTTACATCAATCAGTGGTGAACTAAAAATTTTAACCATATAGTATCTCCTATAGAACTTAAATAAAGTAATAAGTAATTGTTTAATAATTTTGGTGATGTGAATTTCACTTTTCATAATTTGTTCTCACAACCAATAGTTACAGAGTCCCATCTTTTAGTATACAGATAATCATAAAAAAACAAAAAAGTTGTATATTACGGGGGCGTAAGATCAACGGTTTTCAAAATAAATTAATAATGGGGAGTTTCATCACAACGTGACAACAGCGCTTAACTTAACGCTACACAGTTGATTCATACCACGTGTGCATGCGGCAGATTTGTCCTAGGGAAAAAATGTAAACAACTATTATTGTGAAACATTTAGTAAATTTCAAAACAATTGTTTTCCAATTTTTAAATAAATAAAATAAATTGTATCGATTTTGTAATACGAAGACAGTTGTGTTTAAATTTTACCTCGTATTTTGGTAATTATGAATCTCTTAAAACCGGAACTTAACTTTTAATCAAATTGTGAATTTGAATAATATGTAATTAAAGTACCCAAAAATTCATGTCATCCAAATAATCATACGTATTAAAAATAATTCAGATACTCAAGATACTAAAAAGCAAAATTCTTAAATCTGTCTACTGTTTCGTTATTAATGGTCAGTTATCCTACGGTGTGATATTCTCGAACAACTCAAGCACTGGTATTAGAGTATTTTTTAATGCAAAAAATGGCTGTACGTATATTCTACTAATATCTCGCCAAAGCATCCTATGCTTCTACAATTTATCATCCTATGAGAAACTCTCACATATATTCACATCAGTTTGTATGCGTCTCTGATTCAAAATCATAATTACGCAACAAGATATATTGCTGATCTCATAATTATGAGATCAAGAATTCAAAAAATAAAGTAGATTTTCAAATTTACAATATCATGATCGAGGCGGTCTAGTGCTCTATACAAGGTGTAACTGAAATAAGTATTCGAAATTTCTGAGCCTGTAAAACAAGTCGAAAAATGACGAAAACTTTAGTACAATTTTTGTCAGTGGCGGCTCCTAAGGGAGCTACGCTCTCCTAAAGGGGTAACCTCGGAAACAGTTTTTAATGCGTAACATCCAAACGGCTCGACATTAAGTCACGAAATTTTGGTGAGATATTAACCTTGACGTGCTTAATAAGTCTCATAAAATACATTTCAAAATTTGCTACAGGGGCGTGAGAAAATGCAGGACCCAGGGACAAATTTAATCATATCTTTTTTGTAGTCAATTTTTTCTAGTTCCTGACTCGAAAATATTGAAATTTGAAGTATTTAACATAAAAAAGGTCCTCTTGTTAAATTTCACTAGGATGTGCCGTTTTCCAGTAAAATCGATTTCAATCATTCCCAACGTGCTCCAAATTCAACTTTCATTACATAGCAAAATAAATTAATTGCAGTGTGCCATGGGGAAAACAACTAGTCTGACAGTTAACAGAAATGTCAAATATTTTTAACACTCTTAATAGTAACAAATAAAAATATGGTGATATAAATAAAAGCTAAAAAATAGATACATATGAGATTATTTATTAAACTATTGTAAGCGGCTGAAACTTTTACGTAACATTTTAACAGATTTAAACCATTTAGTTTAGTTTAACAAATTAACCAAATATCTTAATTTCTTTAGCAGAAAATGTGCCCTAGTCAAGAAGACAGACTAGATTCAACTTTCAAAATGTCCGCCGTTTGCCCTAATGCACGCACGTAACCTGTTTTCCAAAGAAAATAGGTTCCGGTATAGTTTGTGCTCCACATTGAGTTCATTAAATGCATTTTCTATACGCTGACGCAACTGTTCCTCATTGTCAACAGCTTGGAAATACACTTTTTGTTTCATTTGACCCCACACGTTAAAATCCATTGGGTTGAGGTCTGGTGACCGTGGAGGCCAATTTATGGCAGCATCATTTCCTCGGCCAATCCAGCGATTTGGGAAGTGCTCGTTTAACCACTGTCGACATTGACGGTTGAAGTGAGGAGGGGCGCCGTCATGCATGTACCATAAGGAACCTCGTCTTACCAAAGGAATATCCTCTAAAAATTCATACAATCTAGTAGACAAAAATTGATGGTACATTGCTCTGGTTAAATTTCCAGGCATGATGTGATATCCAAATAGATTATTTCCTAATGTGGCAGCCCTAACATTTATTTTAAATGAATGCTGATAATGGGTTACCTTCCGAGCATTAGGATTTTCTTCGGCCCACATATGTTCATTGCGCATAAAACACCGCTTCTGGTAAAGGTAGCTTCATCGGTAAAAATAATATTCGATAGAAACATCGGATCTTCGGCTTGCCTGTCTAAAACCAACTGACAAAACTGTCTGCGCATGGGCCTGTCCTGTGGTAAAATATCTTGGGCCTGTCTATAAAGATAGGGATACAATTGTTGTTCTCTCATTATCCTCCATACTGTCATATGAGACATGTTATTTTGAACTGATAGTCGTCTTGTACTAAGTGTGGCGTTAGCTTCAACTAAATTTAAAATATTTTCCTCATTCAGGACATTTCTAATTATTCTACGCCTGCCTCTCTCAAAATTGTTCCTTTTTAACGTACCCCGTTCTCGCAAACGCCTTTCTGTGCAAAGAAATGTTTTTTAATTGGGCACATTTCTGTTGGGGAACTTTTCACCGTATCGTTGTGCGGCTGCTCTTGCGCTTCCATGACATTCACCTAACGTCAAAAGCATATCTACATACTCAGAAAATGTATACTGTTGCATTTTTAAATTATTTGATATTTTTATTTACTATAAAACGGCACTGCGAATACTCAAATGACACAAATTTGAAACTAAAAATACTTGACATTTCTGTTAACTGTCAGACTAGTTGTTTTCCCCATGGCACACTGCAATTAATTTATTTTGCTATGTAATGAAAGTTGAATTTGGAGCACGTTGGGAATGATTGAAATCGATTTTACTGGAAAACGGCACATCCTAGTGAAATTTAACAAGAGGACCTTTTTTATGTTAAATACTTCAAATTTCAATATTTTCGAGTCAGGAACTAGAAAAAATTGACTACAAAAAAGATATGATTAAATTTGTCCCTGGGTCCTGCATTTTCTCACGCCCCTGTAGCAAATTTTGAAATGTATTTTATGAGACTTATTAAGCACGTCAAGGTTAATATCTCACCAAAATTTCGTGACTTAATGTCGAGCCGTTTGGATGTTACGCATTAAAAACTGTTTCCGAGGTTACCCCTTTAGGAGAGCGTAGCTCCCTTAGGAGCCGCCACTGACAAAAATTGTACTAAAGTTTTCGTCATTTTTCGACTTGTTTTACAAGCTCAGAAATTTTGAATACTTATTTCAGTTACACCTTGTAGAATATAGCGTAATTTCTATAGAGCAGCCACATTAAACCCTTTTGTGGGTTTGGGGCTTACACAATATTTATTATTTTTCATTTTAGTGCATTTTAATAAAAGTTTGTTTTTAAACATTTTTTTACTTTTTATTTATTATTAGCATGTTTCTCCAAAATCCAATTTTATAATATCTACGATTTTGCCTGAATAGTCTTCTGACGTCAAAACTTAAGGATATCGTAAGGATATCGCAATGCTGCTTCTACATTTTAACCACATTCCCCGTAAAATAACATCATGTTCATAAGTTAACCATTGTCATAAGCATTAACCATTGTAATAACACATAAGCAATTCGTAAAAGTAAACAGTTTCAATTTTGGTGGCTGAAAACATTCATAACTAAATTTTCGAAACCCAAAGAGTTCCACTAACCAGATTTGGTCTGGACATAGGTAATATAACGCTAAATATCGCCTTGCTGTTAAAAATGTTGTCACCGCCGTTCTTGGTGGTGAAAATTCGAAATGTTTGAAATTATTAAATTTTCGTAGCTGAAAACATACATACGATGCTACGTAAGGTATAGAATTTTAGAAACAGCGAGAGTTACACTAACCAAATTTGGACAGGACATAGCTAATACAATCCGAAACATCGCCTTAATGTTAAAAATGTTGTCGCCGTTGTTCTTGATGGTGAAAATTCGAAATATTTAGATTTATTCAGTTTTCGTGGCCGAAAACGCACAATATAGGTACATAAATTTCCAGTCGTCAAAAATTGAATTTTAAAAATTTTTTTTTCTCGTTATTTTATCATTTTCTAGGTTGAAAAAAATCTCACTTCTGAAAATTTCAAGTTGATATTTAAATTTCTAAAGGTCACTCATAATTATTTTATCTTTCAAAGTAGTATATATTATATATATTTCATAGTGCATATGCTTTCGAACGACCTCTAAAAATAAATATCAACGAACTAATTTTNATTCGAAATATTTGAAATTATTCAAATTTCGTGGCTGAAAACATACATAGGTATTGAATTCTCGAAACAGAGAGAGTTGTGCGAAACTAAATGTGTACAGGACATAGCTAATACAATGCGAAACATCGCCTTAATGTTAAAAATGTTGTCACCGCCGTTCTTGGTGGTGAAAATTCGAAATATTTGAAATTATTCAAATTTCGTGGCTGAAAACATACATAGGTATTGAATTCTCGAAACAGAGAGAGTTGTGCGAAACTAAATGTGTACAGGACATAGCTAATACAATGCGAAACATCGCCTTAATGTTAAAAATGTTGTCACCGCCGTTCTTGGTTGTGAAAATTCGAAATATTTGAAATTATTCCATTTTCGTGGCTGAAAACATATAAACATAGGTATTGAATTTTAGAAACCGCAAGAGTTGCACTAACCAAATTTGGACAGGACATAGCTACTACAATGCGAAATATCGCGTTCATAGAAATATTCCTATCAATCCAGCTTATGTACACAACTATGTAATAGCTCCCATTAAACAGTTTATACCTGTTTTGTAGTATGAGACTAAACTATTAATCAATTTGTTAGCAATTGCTTAAGTGCTGCGCGCTTATCTAGTTCGAATCCGCCATATTTGGCTAAGATTTCAACATTCCAACCAGTTATATTCCCTTTGCGTGTACGTCAGTTTGTGGAACGTAGTAATTATCCTTTACACGCCACATGTGCTTCCTGATATGAATATACAGCGTGTGTGTATGCAGTGGTCATATATCGTCTTTGGCTTTCTAGGGGTCCACTTCAGTTCAAATAATTGAACCAAAAGGCAATATATCAGAGGCGAAGTCTCATATTAACGCCAAATATTTGTCGACGAATTCGTCGCCTTTTGTTTGCGTTATAGGTGAGCTGTTGAAGGGCACGCCACGAGCCATACGTCTATGTCTGTTACAGAAAATAAAATACTGCATCGTGTGCATCTCCATATCGATCTTTTTCGGTAGGTATGGAGGCAATCTCTAAACTTTTATGTTAATTGTAAAACGTAGTCGTTATATACAGCGTGAGCTGTCTATAACTGGATTACACCTCTAAAATTTTATTAATCTATTTGGTATATGGTGGTCTTCTAGATGTACTTGATGAAATAATTACCATCAATCAGACGGTATCCATGGTCTGCTGCAAACAATGTTTTTTGGAAAATCACTTTGGGATTTTTTTTATTAAAAAATCTGGTTACGTAGCCTTAATCAGCATCTTTTAATGTATAGGAAAAAAAATATTACTTTTCTGTTTCAGTTTAATAATCTAGGAATCATTAGAAATATAAGGAAGTTAAAAAATTCATCAATTAGGTACTGACACTGCTGACCCATAAAAATTAAATAAAGTTTTGAGGTGGGAAGTAGCTATACGTACAGAGTAAAAGTCAGAATTGAAATTTTGATTTTAAAATTTGTATTAGGACATCATTTGAGGTTATAAACAGATTTGTTTTATAAAAATGTTGTGTGAAATAATAAATAATGGTAGATACTTCTCTCTTGAGTATTTTCGTGTTTTTTTTTAATTTATGAGCACCCTGTATATCTAATCTAAGATGTTTGTGTGACAGTTTCATTTTTTCGACGCAGAACATTTTGTAAAGAGTGACATTTTTCGATAAAGTCAAAAACAAAAGAGTTTTTCCTCTTGTCAACTCCATCCATGGACACACTGTATATACATTATTAATAAACTTTATTGTAGTTAAGTTCTCAAGTTTTTAATAATTTTTTTATTAAAAAAGGAAAAAAAATAAAAAAATCTTATTTTTGCTTTCTTTAAAATTGTGTTTTAACGATTTTTTGCATAAAATTTTCCTTTTACATTTTTTAAACAAGCCATTTCGAGAAATTCAATTCTCTACAAAATTTTTCCTATGAACTATATCGAAATTTTGCTTCGTTTTCGTGCTACATTAAAAAAATTGCAAAAGTGCATTTACACCCCTATCTTCAATTTCATCCCTCTATAGTACGATCGTATACGATGCAAAGTAGAGCAAAAAATTGTCGGTCTTTTATCAAAGGAAAATCGTGTCATCATTTTTAGTAGGCGTAAGATGAACCGTTTCAAATTTAAAATGAAATTGAATGTAAAATCTTAAATACCGCCGCATACGCACTGTGTTCTGGTACTAGCTGTAGT
>NW_019419025.1:9801-10172 GCF_000390285.2 Anoplophora glabripennis | reverse complement strand
TTTCACCACAAAAAGAAGAGCTCTCAAGCTTTAAAATGCTTTTTGAAAAATTCAAATCGGACGATTAGGTGAGCCGTGGTGATTGTTTAAACATTATCGCAATTTTCACGCATATAAACAATTGCAATTACTTAATGTTCTTTTCAAATTTTTGGTAATACTAGTAAGTTTATATAAATATTATAAAATTGTTTAAACAATAATTATTTAAATAAACAACTGAAAATTGGTATTAATATTTAGTTGTATGATAAATTTCTAAAAGTCTTTCAAAAATTATTACTCACATAAATTGTGAATAATTATAATTTTAATTTTTTCGTTTACTTTTAAAATATTTATCTAAAATTTATTTTTTATTTATAAAAAAA
>NW_019419025.1:0-3938 GCF_000390285.2 Anoplophora glabripennis | reverse complement strand
AGTTAGTTGCAATTCGAAAAAATAATTATTGTTGTTGCAAAAATCGGAAAAATCATTTAAAAAATTGCAAAAAATGCTAGTTTATTTGTCAATTTTTTTCAGACACTTGAATAATACCTAGGATCTTCATACTTTTCCCAATTAAACTTCTTAGTGCATAGAATCATCACACCAAATTTCATCCAATTCGGTTCGATAGTTTTTACATAATAATTGTTTAATTTTTTTAATTTTTTTTAAATTAAAAAATTTTCAAAATCAAATTTCTAAAAATCTAAAGCCTTTGAATACTTGAAAATTTCACCACAAAAAGAAGAGCTCTCAATCTTTAAAATGCTTTTTGAAAAATTCAAATCGGACTATTAGGAGAGCCGTGGTGATTGTTTAAACATTTTCGCAATTTTCACGCATATAAACAATTGCAATTACTTAATGTTCTTTTCAAATTTTTGGTAATACTAGTAAGTTTATTTAAATATTATAAAATTGTTTAAACAATAATTATTTAAATAAACAACTGAAAATTGGTATTAATTTTTAGTTGTACGATAAATTTCTAAAAGTCTTTCAAAAATTATTACTCACATAAATTGTGAATAATTATAATTTTAATTTTTTCGTTTACTTTTAAAATATTTATCTAAAATTTATTTTTTATTTATAAAAAAAAAGTATAAGAATCTTTTGGATACTTAATTAATACCAACAACATGGTGCAACATGCAAAAATTTTAGTCGTGAAAATAAATAAACATAATAAATTAATCATTTTTTAAAGTAACTGTTTATCGGCATGTCAAAAGTCCAATAATTAATAGTAAAATGTAGTTGAAAATATGATAATTGAATTTTTTAGTTGCGAGACATCGATTTAAAAAAAAATCATCGAAATTGGTCCATTAAGTAGATGCTGAGATAAGAGAAATTTTTCCGAGTGTCGCAATTTTAAACTCGAGAATTCAGATCGGAGTAGCTGTGTATTTGCTCGCCCCACCACTGATACCTCATTGATTTCATGCGGTCATGAATATCTATGAGTGACATTTTAAATGGGACGCCCGTGATTGCAAATTTTGAAAATCTATATCTGGAAAGTACTCGGAATAACAAACCTATTGGTTCAAAAAAGCCCTTATAGTTTTGCTGTAAAGGGTTAACTTTAAAGGGCTATAACTCCGAAAATAATGGGCGGATCATCAGGTTTTTTTTCAAATACTCGCCTTTCCGAGTACTTTGAAATCATATTTTAAAATTAAAAAAAAATTGAAAAAACATTAAATTATTGCAATTGTTTATAAGCGTGAAAATTGCGAAAATGTTTAAACAATCACCACGGCTCACCTAATCGTCCGATTTAAATTTTTCAAAAAGCATTTTAAAGCTTGAGAGCTCTTCTTTTTGTGATGAAATTTTCAAGTATTCAAAGGCTTTAGATTTTTAGAAATTTGATTTTGAAAATTTTTTAATTTAAAAAAAATAAAAAANATTTTGAGTAATTCTAAAGATACAGTATTTGTGTGCTAAAAACTAGAATATTTATTGATTGCTTCCCATTTATAATATTCACAATATTCAATTAGAGAACGTGCATTGGAAATATCTGGAGATCATACATTTAATTAATTTATCATCCTCGTACACCCCAAGAATTGTTGTTTTCTTGTGATCAATTATTGAATTATCAAAAGTGTAGAGCGACTTGATATATTTTGAATAACATAAAAAAAATTCTTTAGCAAAAGTTATCCAATTCTTTGTTATTTATTTATCTATTTCTATCTTATTTGTTATGTTTTGTTAATGAGAATGTCACAGGAATGACTTGGTTCTTAGAAAGTCGCACTGTGTAATGCGCTAAATAAAACTTTCTTAATATTTTTATTTTTTTTTGACAGACTGGACTCGTCCTGGGAACTATACTGGGCTTCCAACATATGGGCGCCCACAAAGGAGGCAGAGGTGGATACATTATCAACGTGTCCTCGATTCTGGGCCTGCAGCCGCTCTTCAGCATGCCGGTGTACAGCGGCACCAAGTGGTTCGTCATCGGATTCACCAAATCCATGGGTTCCGAATATTTCCACAACTTGAGCAAGGTGAAAGTTATGGCGGTGTGTCCCGGTGTCACGGACACAGAGATCATAAAGAATGCGGGCAAAGCGACGTTGCCGACTTTCGACAAATTGGACAAGGAGGCCGCTAAGAGTCTCGCGTCGTTGCCACCGCAAGGGTAATTTCATTTTGAACTAATTTTTTTTAAGCGGAAGTCTGTAGGTTTGTTCTAACTTTTGTTGTCTTGTTTATATTCGCGCGTGATCTTATATTTGTACTATTTCCTATTTAACAATTTAACTAACAAAATCTCTTAGAGAAAATATAATTTCTATGACATTTTGGATTCCAATTTGTGTTTCCCTAAGGGCTTAAAGTTCTGTCGTAAAAAAACAAAGACGATTTGAACCATGTTTCAATTGAGTTTCAATTATTACAAGTACGTTATTAAATCGTATGCAAATTGCATGTTGGAACAGACCTAATGACTGTTCAACTTTGGTTCTATGGCAGATGTTAACAGTTCACGATAGAAAATTCTGTGGTATATTCAGATATTTCAGTTACAACGACTTATTATTTTAACAAAAAATATGTTACCTTTATTAGCAACTAAGAAAAAAAGGTTTTTTATCCTGGGAAGAATACATTTTTTTGCAGATGTTTTAAAGCACATTTCCTGTTAAAGTGGTCAAAAAAATGTGTCTCTTATCGATTGTATTGTGCTGTGACAAACTTAGATCATTTACAAGACTAAAACTAAAAACTACTACAAATAAGTTTACACAATAACTGCTGAAACAAAAAATTATTGGACGATCTCAAGAAACAAGCCGTTGCCGACCCATGTTCATATGAACTTTTATCTCAAAATTAGTCAAAGATTGACCCTTTAAAATTTGTACAAGTACTTAAAAAACACCGTGTATAGTATATTATTACAGGATGTTTGTAAACAAGTGCGAAATATTTTAGGGCGTGGTTGCCGAAGTAGTTCTGTGAAGAAAAGTTCTTATAAACGTAGATCTAAATATGCTTCGTTTCGGAGATACAGAGTATTTAAATTTAATTTTTTATTTATTTTTATTAATTATTTCAAAGAGTAAAATACACAACTTGCAATAAAATGTTTTATTTTTCCTCAAAAATGGTGCATCCTACGAAAAAAATGAAGAGACCCATTTCATTCAGAATTGATGGCGGATTTCTAAAGAAATATCAAAGCGGGAAAAAGTCAGTGGCGTACCATTTTCTTTTAATTCTAAATGGTTGTGCCATTCTCGCATAAACGCCACTGGTGCACGTACAAATATTCGGATCATCCCAAAAAAATGTACATTTATCCCTCCAAAGCGTTATTCAAATGCCGATTCTTTAATACTCTTTGAGATAATTAATAAAAATAAATAAAAAATTTAAATTTAAACACTGTATCAGAGAACACTATACCAACGAGAAGTGACAGAATCGGCGGTTCCTTTGATGTTTTGTGGTCACGCTAGAGTCGACCGATTTGACGGAAACACAATCGTTTACACTGAGAGAAGTTACACTTTTGAATAGATGTACACTGAACGAACTGCATCAGTATCAAACATTGTTCATATAATACAAGGATAACTGTGGCAAAATGTAGACAAATTAGGTATACTATATAAAAAAATAAAACAAGATGTTTTATGACTAATATTTTTATTAAACAGATATAATTTTTTTTTTGTAATATTTGAAATAGTTTTTTAAAAATAGGTACCTGACAACAATAACATTTTCCGGACAATCTTCCACAATTTCTTCTTGCTCATTTCTAAGTTGAGGAAACTGTATAGGTATTCCGTTTGGCAATAAGGTTATTCTTACATTCCCTTTACCAATATATTTGGTTT
>NW_019419024.1:8135-10454 GCF_000390285.2 Anoplophora glabripennis | reverse complement strand
AACCCTAAACGTTAATTTCTAGGTACCCCTTTGACCCCCCATAACTCCGGTAGGGGACACATTAGGAAAAAAAATTATAGGAAGGACTAGTTTTATTTTGACCTCCCCTATACACTCCCGAGAGATTAGGAGGAGGGAGAGATTTTTGGTGTTGTTACGAATTTATTACAATGGACAAGTAACAAAATTTAGAAGAAGAGGAAGAAATAACCTGTAGTGACAAATTTTGTGACTTATTTCTGTGAGAAAGTAAGTTTTCAGGCTTGCCGAATTTGATTGATTTCTTCACCTTCTGGCATTTTTATATATTGTGGTCACAAGCCTGCTATTGCTAAACTTACTCTTTTCACCACCTTATTTGCTGTAGCTATATTAACTCCACATAAATCTGCAGAGGTTTTTAGAAAACCCCCATTGGCAAAGAAATGTAATGCCAAAAATAGCTGTTCTCTGTTATTTCTACATAAGAAAGTAATAATTGTTTCCAAAATTTCAACCAATACTTGTGTAACTTTGATCATTAGAAACATTTTTCGCGATCCATCTGAATTTTGTTCATGTCCCTAACATGGCCTGCCTGTCCCTGTTATACAGGGTGATTCATTAACAATAAATAATACTCAAATAAACATTCACTGTGTGTTAAATTGACAACAATAAACTGGTGACAAATTAGGTGCTTTTTTTGAAGTTCCACTAAAAATTTCACAGCCATCCTCCATCCATAGGTTTAGAGAATCATTATACCATTCGAAAGAGAACAAAATTGTTCATCAGGTTGTACAAAAATATACAGGGTGTTCCATTAAAAAAAAAATAAGTTAAGATGGTTTAAAGTTGACTAAATTCGGCATTAAATTTCTACCACCCTGTATGAAACGAAGTCATTTTGAAATTATGGCAGGGAAGCTTAGAGTTTTAGTTATGTCCCCTATAAATTTTATCGCTATTTTTTTAACTTTATTATTGTAAACTACACATCTTTCTGAATAAGGCAGTGCTTTTTTAATTTTTTAAATAAAAATTAAATATACCGGGTGATTCAGTTTGGTATTCAGTTTTGTATCTCTGTTAATTTAACGAATAGCTATAACAAACCCTAAATATTTTCAAATCGCCTTTCAAACTCTATCAAATGACATTATTAGATCGTCTCCATGGTAACATATGTCAAAATTGCTATAGTCAACTGTTTTTGTTCAAATAGCAAACTATATATTTTTTTATCAATTCTGGAAAATATTTTTTTTCTGCGTCCAACTATGTAAGGAAGTCTATAGTTTCATTAGAAATATTGCTAGAAAAACAGCAAAAAAGATGTACCCTACTTTTCATAGCTTTATTATGAAAAATGATAACCAGCTGCGAAAACAAGTTACTATGTTTTTTAAAGTAACATATTTTATTTTTAATGCGATAATAAGATAACAATTTAAAAGAATACTTATTTCAAATGTTCAAAATGACCCCCATTTGCATCCAAACACAGAATAGCTCTGTTTATCACTCCCTCTCTACAAACACATTCTAGTGTTTCTTCATTTAATCTCCGACATTCTACTCTTATTCTGTTTTTAAGGTCGTCAATATCATTTAAAGGCGAAGAGTAAACTTTTTCTTTTAGGTAAGGCCAAAGAAAGAAATCTATAGGAATGAGGTTCGGAGATCTATAGCAGACCATTTAACATATTTTTTGCACGATCAAGCTTTTTTAGTTCACTTACCATGTTTGTTTCTACGACAGTAGGATGCGCTTACTGGTTGCTAAGGCTAACAAAACGGTAAGTAATTCACTTACCGTTCTAGAACGGTAAGTGAATAACTGTCAAAATAGACATTTTCAACATCGCATTGATTTGGAATGAGTTTTCTAGAATTCAGTTTTAAATGTGGGTAATTGATATAAAAGAAAGATGTATTTTAAATCTATTTATTAATGTTGAAATTAAATGTACAGTTTGTACAATTGCTTACAGAAATTGGAGCAGTACATGTTTTTTCAATTTCTATTCTATTCTAGAACTGTCAATTTCGTCAATTAAGAAAGCCGTGACAACAATAAACATCAGTAGATTTCAAAAAACCTGCTTCGCAAATTTATTCAGAAACGTCATTTTTGACGTTACATAAAAAATTAAATACGTATATATAATTTCGTTTTCATTTATTGCGATCGTGCAAAAAATAGTATAAGCATCACGAACGTTAAGAGTTATACCGTTCTCAGACAAAATTGGAGGCTTCGCTTCGCTCAGCCTCCAAACATTGTCTTCGAACGGTAAATTACCCTTACCGTTCTTAATGCTTAATATACTATTT
>NW_019419024.1:839-7251 GCF_000390285.2 Anoplophora glabripennis | reverse complement strand
CCTTAGCAAAGCGCATCCCAGGCTGCATAGCCGCACTACCCTACCCAACCATACCACACATAAACATGACACTACCCCCGGGGTTTACACAGACGAGCCGGCGAAGCAAGAAGAGCGCCAGAAGAAAGGGCCCTAGCCGGCGGGGCCCAGCCAGGACAAAAGGAGGTCCCACAAAGCGCCTACACCGGCCGCATTTGCGGTCGGGGTAGACGACGGATGGGGCCCACCTACGAAGGCTGTCCAGGCCTACACGAGATGAGGCAGGATAAAGAGGGATAATCCCCCTCGATCCCAAATCATTGAGGCCAATTTCTAGCCATGGAATAATGGCGCACTATGGAGACGATCTAACAATGTCATTTGATAGAGTTTGAGCGGCGATTTAAAAATATATAGGGTTTGTCATAACTATTTGGTAAAACAAAAGAGATACGAGGCCGCAAATATCAAACTGAATCACGCGGTATATATATCAAAACTTTAAGAATTAAACCTTTATGAAAGTTCACCTAAAAATTGACGTAGAATGCAACATTGCATTAATATATGTAAGGTAATCTGCCGCTGTCACTGTTAAGATGAAGTCCGCCGTCCGATTCTCTCGACGCGGCGCAGCGAGGCCTAGGTCAGGTTGTTATGAAAACAATTTGAGAAGAAATAAACTATGTTGAACTAAAGGGAACTGTTGTATCAGCAAGTGTCGCATATTAGTGAAAAGATTATTAGATATTTGACCGTAGCCACGGCAGGAGTGTTTGTAATGAAATAATAATAGTAAAATAATATTTTTTTGTAAAAGTTGAGTTTTTGTCCTTACAAGTCAGAAGTGGGATTGTTCTCATTGTCCAAATAAAAATAAAAACATTTTGTGAAGTTTGTGTGTGAAAAAACTATGGATAGAGAGAAATCGACGCCTCGGGGAGCCGTGCCTGCTAGCGCTAGGGGTTCGCATACTGCCTGCGAGGATGAAGGCCGATCACTAACACCTCCATTGGATTTGGAGCGAGAAGTGAAACGTTTGAGGCAGGAAATAGATAGTTTAAAAAAGGCAGAAACTGTAAGTAGTTTTGATTATACTGATTTGGAAAATTTTGCTGATCTACCAGATTTTGATCCTGCCGATAAAGATTTAAATATTTTAAAATGGATTCGGCTTGTTGACGCGAGAGCTCATTTTAATAAATGGGATGATATCACTACCTGTCGGTATGTTACAAATAAACTAAAAGGTCGAGCTTGGCGTTGGTACTCTAATTTACGTTCGATTAGTCATAGTTGGGAGAAATGGAAAACTATGCTATTAGAAACGTTTGATGTGTCAGATGCGGTAGGATATTTGTTTTGGGATGCAGCAAATTTAAAACACCAGTCAGGGCAGAAACTGGTAGATTATTATTATGAAAAATTAAACAAACTTTATAAATTAAATTGGCAAATTGGGGATAAGGATATCATTGATATAGTTATACATGGTATTAATGATACGTTTGTCCGATCTTTGACTNAAATTTGTTGCAAACTATGAGTTATGGATTCTTACGGCTTCAAGCAGCGACCGACCCTGGCGTAGTTTATCGTTGTTTGGGTTAAGCTGGAATCCGCTGACTCAATTCGAGGACCATCATGTGGGGTTATTCGATTCATATACATTCGTAGTTTTGCTCGAAAAGGAGCGTTACCTTTTGTACCCGGTGTATTCAACTAATTGTAAAATAAAATCATTGTAAAATTTGAGTTTGTGATTTGTTTACAACAAATTTATGTTTTTTTTTGTAAAACTAAAATATTTACATTTTTTTAAATCACTGATAAAAATAATTGTGGAAATTCACATTAGATTTTTACATATTTGTAATGATTTTTATATACAAAAAATGTACGAGTATATGAACTTAACATACATGATACATTGTGTAGAATTAGACGTTTGAGTATATACACAGGGTGTCCGGAAAGGTCATGTCAAAAATGAAGGGGTATACAGGGCAGCTCAAAATAGTTGTAGTACTTCATAAAAAATGTTTTCCTGTCGGGCTTCGTTGCGGAGTTATTCGCTTTCAAAGAAAGAAGTTTGTAAAACAAATTCCAATAGGGTTGTCCACTATAAAAACAAACCATCTACAAATTGTTGTTGAGTCAAAGATTTTATATAAAAGAACCTGCTTGTATAGTCAAATTTTAAATATATGACAAATTAGTGGTAGAAATCATTTATGAATTTTTGCCTTACTTAAAAACTAGTCTAACGTCATAAGGGGCAATTGAACAAGAAGCTAGTAGCGATCCTATTGCATAATTTTGAAGAAGAAGAAAATATGTCAAAATTGTTCATCAAACCCTGCTGCCCTGTTTCCTGTTTTTTAAATAAAAGTGACACTAGTGACAGCAGTCTATCAATTAAGAGTATTTGTGATAGTTATTATTAATTTACTGATTGTAATGGATTCAACAAAATTTAAGTGGTGTTTTGTTCCACATTCCACATTCCACATAGCCAATTGCATTATCTCCATAAGACTCCCGAACTGCACTATAAATTTCCATAAATAAATAGGTATTTTATATAAATAAACACAATAATATCATTCGTTATATATGTTGATCCTTACCTGACTGCTTTTATACCTCTGATTTCGCCAATAATAAAACGCTCGTCTCTTTTTAAAAATTCGATTCATGATCATAAAAATATCAATTTTCGGTAAAGGTTTCGAAGTACCTTTCACAAATCCCGATTCACACAATCTGCTTTAATTATATGGGAAGCTATTAAATGATTATTACTAAATAATAATTTTACTTAATAAAGGAATTTGAAGATTAAGGAAAATAACTCACAGACTTGAAAATATTTTATACGACAGTGTCAGTGACAGAGTGACACTACTGATAGTGTTGACAGAGCGTCTTCTTCCAATTTTTTTCCTTTACGCAATCATTTACACAATTTCACTACAAGTTGCCTCTTATGACGTCACAGCCTTTTTGAAATGTTATAAAAAAATCAGTTTTAAATAATTATTTTAAAACTGTTCTGACGCATTTCTCAATCTCTAATTGCGTATACATTAGTTAGTACGTGCAGAATTATATTATCTACTTTTTGAAATTTGGTCAACAACCCTATTATAACTTCTAAGTCGTTACCACGATAACAATGAAATTTGGGCAATATAAGTAACTCATGGTAATGTTCATGTCCATAAACTGATATTCAATATGCCTGGATTATCCAGGAGCAGGCAAAATTGTTCATTTAAACTTATACATCTTTGACAGCGTTGGTATTTTTCTTTCATAGTTCGATTCCTCTCTCACTTTGCTACAAAAATGTATACCGTATATCAGTCGATATCTGGTACCGTCGAATCGTATCGAATTTTATTAACAACATACATGTATTGTATCAAAAATACGATATTAACATTTTTGCAAAAATCTTGGAAATTAAGATAATTAACAGTTATATATTTGTCATTAATCATTTTGACACCATTTGTTAATTCAATATCATGGAGGATTTTAGCTATGAAGAATTGGCAGATATTGATCTAATGTACGAACTGGCAGAATGTAATGCTTTTGAAGCTGTTCGGATTTACGCCAACCGCTTTCCAAATAGAATTTGTATATTTGAAGTGACGAAAACCCCCATGCTATTATTCAGACAAAACACTAACAAAAATTTGTCATTAATGTATGGATGGGAATATTTGGAAACTATTTAGTAGGACCACATATCATTGGTGACGTTTTAAATGGGGATAAATACCTACATTTATTGCAAGAACAGCTTAACCCGTTATTGAAAGACGTCCCTTTAAATATTCGAAATAACATGTGGTGCACCACCCCATTTTAGCAAGGAAGTAAGGGCTTATTTAAATACCACATTGCCCGATTGATGGGTCAGTCGAGGTAGTCCTTTTCCGTGGCTGCCTCGGTGTCCCGATTTTAATCCTCTCGATTTTTTTCATTAGGGGCCGTCTTAAAAGTCTTGTTTATGAAACTCATATAAATAGTAGGGAAGAATTATTAAATCGCATAATTACATACGCCGGCATAATTAGAAATGATCGCCGCATGTTATTTTGAAGTGTTTGAGCAATTTCAGAAAATGTATTGAAGTTCAAGGTGCACATATTGAACATCTTACTTAACAGTTCTCTTTTTTCTTTTAATTTTATAGAAACCAAGATTTTTACAAAAATATTAGTATCACATTTTCGATACGTACAATGTATGCTGTTAAAATAAAATTCGATTTTCTCAAAAACGGTACAAGATATCGACGGATACGGTATACCTTTTTTTATCAAATTGAGAGAGGAATCGAACTATGAAAGAAAAATGTCAACACTATCAAAGATGTATGTATACATTTAAATGAATAATTTCGTCTGTTCCTGAATAATCCAGGCATACAGGGTAGGAAAGTACCGATGGTCTATCTAAAGTTACGTGAGAGCGATAAAGTAAGCCATAGAAATCCATGCGATAGAGAAGGCTGGCTATAATGAAGGCGTCTCTTAGTCACCGCCCGTTTCGCCCTTCCATAAATAAGATCCACTTCTTATTACTTACTTCAACTATTTTGAGCTCCCTTCATTTTTGACATAACCTTTCCGGACACCCTGTATATTTTTCGCAAGGTACATTGTACTTTTACATTTTAAAATGTATTATTCCTTATGATATAGTTTCATGAAACTAGAGCTTTGTTTTGGTTCTCTATTTCTGAACAGCTGAGAATCATCGCAGAACTATAAACGCAATAGACAAAATTCTGAACGATTCGGAACTATCCGGAGTTATTTGAAAACCAGAACGCATTACAAAAATATACACATAAAACCCAAAATAAAGATACTTTTAAACGAAAAACAGGAATGAAAAAATTATGAATGACAAACGGATCTTGGGAAAATGGGAATAACTACGCATGCGTCAAATAATACTGTTCTAAGCAATTCGTACTAGAGAGCTAGAACTACTTCAGATGATTCAGAATGGTTCCGAATCAAATTCGTATGAAACCAAAACAAACATCTGCGAAATTCTGAACCGTTCAAAATAAACACGAACGCATATTTCAGATTGCGCATGATTAGAACGGTTCTGAACCGGATTTTATGGGAACCAAAACAAAGCTTAGGTATATACATTTGAATATAGTAAAACAATATTTGCGGAAAATAATTCAATTCAACAAAATAATTTTTTAACAATGCAGTTTTTGTTTTTTTAGTAAAGTGACACTTTAGGTGTCTTAAATATACATATATTGATAATATAAAATTATAATAACGTCTAAAATTACATGCTTAATTTAACTTTCTTTGTGTGATGTAATTTTACATTACCCACTGTGGAGTCAAAATAAGCAACTATCTAGTATGTAATTTTACATAAAACTTTTATGGGTGTATGTGCAAATAGATTGCCATTTTCATATGCAGTTTTTAACGAAAACAAAAATTAGACACTTTGCTTAGTGAAAATTTCACATTTTGAATTTTTTTGGACGCCCTGTATATTTTATTACATATTTGATTACTGCCCATGGCTTCCCAAGATGTGCAAAATTTTTTATCAAGACTAACTTTTTCTCGAAAAATCAACAATAAAAAACTTTACAAGAGTAAGGTACTCCATCTGGGGACACACTGTATATGATCATTATGATGCATGGCGCGTTATAATGTTGACGGCTAGTATCTAAATAATCATTATGATTCTTTGATTTTTCTCTCCAATTTAGGCTAGGAAAAAGATCTGGATAATGATCATTTTGCGACTTTTTGTTTCGGCAAGCTGAATTTATCACTATATGTAGATGTTAAATATTATGTATAATAACATACTAGCTTCCACAGTCATAATAATGGAGGGAAGATTGTTTACAGGGTGGTTAATTGTATAATTTTTACGTAAATTAACGTTTTTCGCTTATAACTTTTTTCCGTTCATCTCCACGAGAAAACAGTAAAGTACTTTTTTTGTCTTCAAATGACCTACAGAACTAGCCCTCGAGCCTCAAAAAATGTTGACTAGATCAAAAGTTATAAACAGAAGAAGTATATTTATGACTTTTGAATAAAACATTTATAACTGCGTTATTATTACCAGAACGTTTTGGCATCGCATCCTCTCATTCCTTATCACTGTCTAATAACTCACACGAAATCTGGAATCGGTAAGTTGAATAGTTTTCAAGTTATGGCCTTATAAACAAATTAACTAATTATTAGTCTGGACGATCCCGAGCATCTTCCACAATCGCACTGATTTTTTTCATGGTAGATTTCATAATAATACATTGAAGTCTATCATTTTTTTTTAATTTCAAATTTGCAACCTGGATTTTTTTTTATTTTTTAGCCTTAGTTGCAAAATGAAATATACGACGCAC
>NW_019419024.1:0-371 GCF_000390285.2 Anoplophora glabripennis | reverse complement strand
TTCAACGAATCTTGACGATTTTTTTTAACTTAAAGCTCTTTTCATAAGCTTTCCGAATATGTAATAATATATAACTATATCACGCGCGTGCGTCGTATATTTCATTTTGCAACTAAGAATAAAAAAAATTAAAAAAATTTCCAGGTTGCAAATTTGAAATTTAAGAAAAAAAGATAGATTTCAGTATATTATTATAAAATCTACCATGAAAAAAATCAGTGCGATTGTAGATGCTCGGGATCGTCCAGACTAATAATTAGTTAATTTGTTTATAAGGCCATAACTTGTAAATTATTCAACTTACCAATGCCAAAACGTTCAGGTAATAATAACGCAGTTTATAAATGTTTAATTCAAAAGTCATAAATAAA
>NW_019419023.1:6769-10215 GCF_000390285.2 Anoplophora glabripennis | reverse complement strand
AGAACAAGAAAGTAACTTTGAGCATTTACTGTAATATTATTTTAATGTGATTACAAATATCAATTTAGGTTTTTTTGAAATGTTAATGTTGACTATCTTACATTATTAGTTGATATTGTTTATTTAAAATATTAGTGTTGATTTTTATTTTATTGATTGATAATACTAATACCAAAAATGTGTTTTGTCATTACTATTCCCTGCTTTGAGGCTGCAGTTATAAATTGTTTTTTATAAATCGGAATTTTTGCCTATATTTAATGTATAAAATATGCGAATTTTACTCGAAATCCATAAACGATATCGAAATTTTGTAAGAGCAAAAAAATCTTCTAAAATAGTGCTTATTTTTAAAAATNCATTTATTAGTTGATATTTTTTATTTAAAATATTAGTGTTGATTTTTATTTTATTGATTGATAATACTAATACCAAAAATGTGTAGTTATTTTTTTTAATGTGGCGTTTTTTCATTATTATTCCCTGCTTTGAGGCTGCAGTTATAAATTATTTTTTATAAATCGGAATTTTTGCCTATATTTTGTGTATAAAAAATGCGAATTTTACTCGAAATCCAAAAACAATATCGAAATTTTGTAAGAGCAAAAAAATCTAAAATAGTGCTTATTTTTTTAAATATAAATTCTGTCGTCATTGGCATACACACAAAAAAGTTACAGGATAGCCAGTGGCGCACAGGTACCTACTAGAAATATAACATCATGTATATGTATTCTCTCTAAATTCTATATTTACCTTGCTCTTATATAAAAATATAAGTGTACCAAATGTGAAGTTTCTAAAAAAATAGTTTTCAAATTATTTTAAAAAACTAGGTTACCTGTTCTATATTTAGAAGGCTATATCTCAGTAGGCGTGTACTTTTGTATATAGGTAAGTTAGGCTAAATAGACTTGTTTTCATCCAAGGAACCTATGGTCAAGCGTTGTCCATCCTTTTNCGTTATAAATTATTTTTTATAAATCGGAATTTTTGCCTATATTTAATGTATAAAATATGCGAATTTTACTCGAAATCCATAAACGATATCGAAATTTTGTAAGAGCAAAAAATCTTCTAAAATAGTGCATATTTTTTAAAATATAAATTCTGTCGTCATTGGCAGACACACAAAAAAGTTACAGGATAACCAGTGGTGCACAGGTACTAGAAATAGAACATCCTGTATATGTATTCTCTTCAAATTCTATATTTACCTTGCCCTTATATAAAAAAATATGTGTACCAAATTTGATGTTTCTAAAAAAATAGTTTTCAAATTATTTGAAAAAAACTAGGTTATCTGTTCTATATTTAGAAGGCTATATCTCAGTAGGCATGTACTTTTGTGTATAGGTAAGTAAGGCTAAATAGTCTTGTTTTCATCCAAGGAACCTGTGGTCAAGCGTTGTCCATCCTTTTCAGGGACACCCTGTATTTAAATAATCCTTAATTATACACTTTAAATATCACAATGTAGACCAGGGTCTATAATTTTTGAAACCAAAAAAAATTATAGTAGGAGGAAACCCTTTGGAAAGAAAGAGAATATAACAGAAATGAAAGGAAAAATAATTTACGGGCGATATGAGGTCGGGAAGGGGAAGGGGGTGAGTTTTTAAGGGTAAAAAACGGTTTATCTTGATTTCCGAAAAAACTACAAGTCTTATGGAAAAAAGTTAAATGGCAAAGTTGTAGGTAATAAAAAGATCTACAACTTTTGTATTTACACTTTTTTCACATAACCTCAAAATTTATGTGAAAAATTCAAATAACCAAGTTTTTGGTTTTTTATTTTTATCTTTTACAAACAAATTTTTTTTTCACGAAATTTGGTGAAAACTTACCTATTTATGTCCCAAACACGCTGTAATTTTTTTGATTTGAAATATTTATTTTTTCACTTTATTTTTACTTAGATCGCCCGTAAATTATTTTTCTTTTCATTTCTGTTATATTCTCTTCCTTTTCCAATGGGTTTCATCCTACTATAATTTTTTTTCACTTTTTATCATTTTTGAAGGCTTAAGCTCTGGTCTAATGAATAATTTATAGGATTTAACCTTTTGGATTTTAGCAAATCGTTTGATACGCTTCATCATGATATATTACTCTCAGTTTTACATTTTGTAGGTTTCAGTACAAATGCGGTTTCATTATTAGAGAATAATTTAACTAATCGGTTGCAGACCGATTAGTTAAATAATATAATATTATAATAATCAACAATCAAATCAAGTAAGAATGTTGTCAGATGTACCTCAAGGGTCTATTTTGGGATCGCTTCTTTATACTATTTACATGCTAAAGTTTGGAACATTTATTACTTACTGTAAATTCCATTTTTACGCAGATGATACGCAATTATATTACTCTTTTTTTCCTTCAAAGGTAAATAATGCTGATTTGTCTGTCTTAACTGAAATAGCTGCTGATCATTGTTTAAAGCTTAATAGTTTAAAATCGTCGGTTTTATTAATAGGTCAACAAAATAAGCTTAATGAAGTAACAAATTTAATAAACATACACATCAATGATGAGCAACTTAAAGTTACGAGGGAGGCAAGGAATTTAGGTTTAATTCTGGATTCTAAATCTAATTGTAAGATATAGGCTATATGTAAATCATATGTTGAAAAAGTCGTATTATAATTTAAAATTGTTGTATAGTAATAAATAAAGATACCAAGATAATGCTATGTGAAACATTGGTACTATCTCAATTTAATTATTGTGATATCTTATATAANAAAAATAGTTTTCAAATTATTTTAAAAAACTAGGTTACCTGTTCTATATTTAGAAGGCTATATCTCAGTAGGCGTGTACTTTTGTATATAGGTAAGTTAGGCTAAATAGACTTGTTTTCATCCAAGGAACCTATGGTCAAGCGTTGTCCATCCTTTTCAGGGACACCCTGGATTTAAATAATCCTTATTTATAAAACACTTTAAATATCACAATGAATAATTTATAGGATTTAAACTTTTGGATTTTAGCAAAGCGTTTGATACGCTTCATCATGATATATTACTCTCAGTTTTATATTTTGTAGGTTTAAGTACAAATGCGGTTTAATTATTAGAGAATAATTTAACTAATCGGTTGCAGCGAGTCGTTTATAATAATCGACAATCAAATCAAGTAAGAATGTTGTCAGGTGTACCTCAAGGGTCTATTTTGGGACCGCTTCTTTATACTATTTACACGCTAAATTTTGGAACATTTATTACTTACTGTAAATTCCATTTTTACGCAGATGATACGCAATTATATTACTCTTTTTTTCCTTCAGAGGTAAATAATGCTTGTGATAAAATTAACGCTGATTTGTCTGTCTTAACTGAAATAGCTGCTGATCATTGTTTAAAGCTTAATAGTTTAAAATCGTCGGTTTTATTAATAGGTCAACAAAATAAGCTTAATGAAGTAACAAATTTAATAAA
>NW_019419023.1:0-5408 GCF_000390285.2 Anoplophora glabripennis | reverse complement strand
AAATGTCAATTATAAACAAAAAGTGATAAAACTTTCGAAAACTATAGTTCAATATATATACAACAATGACGCTAAAACCGAAAATCAGGAGAGCAAAACTTTTTGTTCTATAAGGTGTTATACATTCATCGGCATCTGAAACTCGAAACTTTGCCAAATTTGTTCGAAGCTTTGCTGTCACTTGAAATTTGGTACACACATAGTGTAAATATGCAGGAACCAAAAGCAATTTGCAAAATTCAAGTATCTTTATTTTTGCAGTTTGGGTAAGGTTTTATAAGTCACCCTAGTTTTATACGTCACCGTTTTTTTAATTTTTGGACGTATATTTATGTATATTTATAAAATATTCCATTACGGTAGATTAGCCAGTACAATTACCTACAATTTAAAAACAAAAATATTTTCATCGTTTAGATCCTAAGCTACTTAACATTTTGCGCCTGTTTTAAGTCGATATGTTGAATAATGTACGACTAGGGCTAACAGGCACAAAATGTTAAGTAGCTTAGGATCTAAACGATGAAAATTATTATTTTTTATTTTAATTGTAGGTAATTGTGCTGGTTAATCTACCGTGATGGAATATTTTATAAATATACATATCTATTTTTCCAAAAATTAAAAAAAAAACGGTGACGTATAAAATTAGGGTGACGTATAAAACCTTACCAAAGCTGCAAAAATGAAGATTCTTGAATTTTGCAAATTGCATTTTGTTTCTGCATATTTACACTATGTGTGTACCAAATTTCAAGTCTCAGCAAAACTTGAAACAAATTTAGCAAAGTTTCTAGTTTCAGATGCCGATGNGACGCCAATTCCCTCGACGCAAGATTTCCAACCCCCGAGAGACTCGTTTTACGTTTGTACCAGTGTCCCCAGTATCGTAAAATAATATTATATAGGATGCGGAAACTGAGAAGTGAATTAATAGAATCCTGGAGTTTTATAAGGTCTGAGGATGGCTTATACAGGGTGTCCCGTATAAAAACCGACACAGGGCAGGTGCATGTAGGGGCGTACAAAATATTGTAATTTAACCAAACTTACCTATGTACAAAGTTCCACCCCTGAGGATTTATTAGAACCCAAATTGGGGCCCTAGATTTCGAAAAAAATTAATATATCTGCAACACTTTACCGCAGAAGAACCAAATTTGGAACACGATTTAGGTTTATTACTGGTTTTCTTTGACTACGATTTAAAGTTAATTGAAGCACTACAAGGAGTTCTTTGGGGAAGACTCACCCCTAAAATTGTTCAGAACTTTTTTTCATTGACCGAATTAAAAAATAGTAATATTAATTCACAGCAGAATTGAATTTTAACTTTTTTTTACTCTTGTTAAATTTTAAAAAACTTTATGGTTTTCAAGAAAAACCGCATTAGTCCAGTTGATAGAGGTTCGGCCTGTGTCAAACCTTGATAATCCGGAAATAACTATACAGGCCTACTTTAAATGGTCAGTACAATAACAGGTTAATTTGCTGACAAAGTATTTTATCAAGAAAAAAGTTATTAACAATTTAATCGTGAAAAAAAAATTTTTTTTTGTAGTTTTCTTTAAGGGGGGCGTTTTNAGAACAAAAAGTTTTGCTCTCCTGATATTCGGCTTTAGCATTATTATTGTATATATATTGAACTATAGTTTTCGGAAGTTTTATCACTCTTTGTTTATTATTGACATTTTTGCAGCAACTTTAAAAAAATTACATTTTATACCGTTTTTTCAATCTCACGGCTTTGTTATTGCAAATTTCGTAATCGGACCACCGCCATTTTGTAGCTATATTTATTACGAACAAAATCATGTGCTAAGCATTTTTTCGTACAAAATCATCCCGCTGAGTTATTTAAAGAAAACTACTAAACAAAATTTTTTTCACGATTAAATTGTTCATAATTTTTTTCCCGATAAAATACTTTGTCAGCAAATTAGCCTGTTATTGTACTCATCAACTAAAGTAGGCCTGTGTAGTTATTTCCGAGTTATCAAGGAAATGTCACAAACAGTAACTTTTCGGCCTCTACCGACTGGACTATATTAACTGACACACGATTTTAACAGTGTTCATTAGAAAATAATCAAAAAGTCAGTAGTAGGCAATGAATTTATCTCTCAAACTTGTTAGTTAGTGATAAAATTATTTTATTTCAACAATTGCCTCTGATTGTTGTGGAAAATGGCCGGAAAATTTACATTTAGCGAACAAGTTGATACTGAGATTTCCTAATCGTGTGGTTCCTCATAGAGAAACATTTTCTAATGTTGAAAGACGAGCTCGAGAGATAGGAAAGTTTTTCAGCAACATCCGAGAACGCCCTAATGTAATAGGGGTACAAGATGAAGAAATTATTTTGCAAACAATTGAAGATGAACCGCAAGTAAGTACTAGACGTTTATCTCGGAAGACTGGGTTATCAAGAACTTCTGTACCTAAACCCAATTCTTAAACGTAATCTACTGCATCCATATCGTTTCCAAAAAGTGCAAGAGTTGTTGCCTCAAGATTTGGATCGACGAGTGACGTTTTGTGAGTTTGATTTGCACAAGAAAATTCGTTTTACTGATGAGGCTTGTATTACCGCCGAGGAATTACAAATGTTCATAACTTTCATGAATATTCCGATGTAAACCCTTATGCCATAACTTCTCGACATTTTCAACGAGTTTAAGATAAATATTTGGGCCGGTATTATTGATCGTTATTTGATTGGACCAGTTATTTTGCCAAATCGACTAAAAAATGACGAAAGTTATTTAGAATTTCTACAAAATAACCTCCCTGATCTAATGGAAGATTTATCGTTGCAACTTAGACTGGAGCTTTGGGGTATGCACGCCTCATTTTAGTGCTACTGTTAGAGATTTTTTTAACCTTAAATTCCCAAATAAATGGATAGGGCGAGGAAATAATTGCCCTCAAAATTGGCCACCACGATCACCAGACCTCAACAAATGTGATTATCTCCTTTGGGGAACATTGAAGGATTTTGTTTATTCTTCGACAGTTGAATCCCGAAGAAACTTGTGGAATCGTATTACAAATAAATGTAACCTTATAAGAAACGATCATCATTTGTCGATGATCAATTTTCGGCGAAGAATAAATTTATGTATCAGGGAAAATGGTGGCCATTTTGAACAATTTCTTTAGTTTTAATTATTATTACATATTTTTTCAAACTGCATTGTATTGTACTTAACATTCTTTAAAATAATTATGTCTAACCCGATGCTTTCAATTATTATTTTTATTATTTATTTGCTTTCTTTACTTAATACAATATTCGCTTACTACTGACTTTTCAATTATTTTCTAATAAACACTGTTAAAANTGGTGCTTCTATTAACTTTAAATCATAGTCAAAGAAGACCAGTAATAAACCTAAATCATGTACCAAATTTGGTTCTTCTGCGCTAAAGTGTTGCAGAGATATTAATTTTTTTCGAAATTTAGGGCCCCGCTTTGGGGGCTAATAATTCCTCAGGGGGTGTAACTTTGCATATAGGTAAGTTTGGTTAAATTACAATATTTTGGACACCCCTATGTGTCGGTTCTTATGCGGTGCACCCTGTATATCGACAAGAATGTCATCAACAATCTCTTGATATTTGTTTGGAAATTTGTTCGCAAAATTGTTATATTCCATTCCAAATATGACACACCTAAATAATTAATAAACATAGCAAAGTTTGTCGTCAAACATTGAATTCAAGATTAAATTCTAGAGCATTAATAGCAGTAGTATACAAACAACCCTTTGGTAATTGATTTAGAAAGGACCTAGTACTTAAATATGGGTAATAGAGGTTCAAATTGGAATAGGTTTATGGGGGATAGTGAAGAATGCTTCATTAATGCTACCAGTGTAAGATAAATAGAGTGGGATATTCTAAAAGGGATCATAGAACTGAACTATACAAATATAATATTCAGCGAAAATACATTCATTATAAAGTCCCTTTATTGTTTTTTTTATTAACATGGTCTAACATATAGTATAAGTGTATCCATAAATTATCCAAAATACTCATTCCACATGCTTTTAAACCATGTAAATCGTTGGATTGAGTCGGAAAGGGACTACTTTCAATAAAAAAACTTTTTGTTGTTCTTATTTTCCTGTTTACTTGGACACACACCCTGTATTTAAGAGCACTGCTTAGATGGACGACTGCAATGTGTTTATTAAAATGCATCTTTAGTTTTTTTGCGAGCACGTGGTTTCTGCGGATATGACTTCACAAGTAGGTACCTATTATTCAGTATCACTGTGGTTTTCACAGTGCTCTTATTATCGTGATTTATTGTTTACATCATTTTTTCAAGTATTCAAAAACGCCTACGCAGAATTAATTTCTGACAAAGCAAGATACAATGCATTAGCAGTTTCTTGCTTGTTTGTAGAAAGTTTTTTCGATAGACTAAATAGTGTTACACTTTTGGCGGTGGTTCAACCATCAAAACAATAGAATGTTTTTATAATATTCAGCGCTTTATCCAAATCGGCATAAAAGTATGGTGACTTTAAAATAACCCGAAATAAAATCAGTCCATTTTACTAAACTATTTTCCATTGTAACTTCACACAATGTATGTTGATTTAAAAAAAAAGTATCAACTAGCAATGCTGACAGTGGACTGATACAACTTACCATGCTAATTCTGAGTGGCCGAACGTGAATAAAATGTAATTTAAAAAACTAATTATAACACGACTGCCTATTTAATTAAAAAAAGGAATTTCACAATCGTATTCAGAGGAACACGTACCTAATACTACCCCTAAAGATCTGACCCCGACTTAAAGTCACACCCTGTGTATATGTTATTTTAATAAGTTGTGAATCACCTTGTATAATTGACAAAGCAAGATACAATGCATTAGCAGTTTCTTGCTTGTTTGTAGAAAGTTTTTCGATAGACCTATACTAAATAGTTACATTTTTGGCGGTCGTTCAACCATCAAAACAATAGAATGTTTTTATAATATTCAGCGCTTATCCAAATTGGCATAAAAAATATGGTGACTTTAAAATAACCCGAAATAAAATCAGTCCATTTTACTAAACTATTTTCCATTGTAACTTCACATAATGTATGTTGATTTAAAAAAAGTATTAACTAGCAATGCTGACAGTGGACTGATACAACTTACCATGCTAATTCTGAGTGGCCGAACGTGAATAAAATGTAATTTAAAAAATTAATTATAACACGACTGCCTATTTAATTAAAAAAAGGAATTTCACAATCGTATTCAGAGGAACACGTACCTAATATTACCCCTAAAGAACTGACCCCGACTTAAAGTCACACCCTATGTATATGTTATTTTAATAAGTTGTGAATCACGTTGTATAATTGACCTAAAAATATAAAGAAAACACTTTCACCA
>NW_019419022.1:7710-10125 GCF_000390285.2 Anoplophora glabripennis | reverse complement strand
ATTAATATATCATGAGGCTTATTTCAAATTTTCCACAGAGCCACACCGAAAGTGAGGCAATCTATAAATACATACACAACACATTTTTTCTTTAGAACCTACATATACCGTCAATAATTAGATGGATACTACATACGTATGCAACAAAAAAATACCTTTTTATAAGAGTAGATGGCTTTGTCGAGATTTCCATTTTTCACGTGACTGTTTGCCTCTTCATACCACAGTTTTGCCTCCCTCTTCTGATTTAAAAGTTTAATCATAGACGCTGTTCTCTGTCTCTTCCTTTGTGCCATTTTTAATAACTCTGAAACCGACATTTATTAAAATCGCGATGATGTATTTTCTGTGGGTGAAAGGGATTTTAGATTTCAATCACAATAAAGCATAAAAAATCTTAATTTATATGAAATTTTCAACAGTTGGATATTTAGATATGGAATATGAAATTTCAACCAATAACTTATGAGGACAACTAGGCCGAGTATGTATCCCATTTACGCTAAAATGTTATGTTAGAAATAACGTTTGTAAATAACGTGCCGTAAACGGCCGCTATTTTATGTTGTACGTAGGTACCTGTTATTTGCGCTCTGCGGTGTATTTGTTTCATGTTTTATAACCTAAAAGAACTCTTAGTTGTATGTGTTTTTGTCTATTAAGTCGGGTATTTATAATAATTCTACATTATTATTATCAAATAATATGTCGGTGAAATACATTCTCAAAGTTCGCCCCTAAAAACAGTTTTTCTAAATATCTGGGGTTCTAATCAATATTTTGGAATAAAACAACATGCAAAATTACTTCTTATAAAAAAACAGATGTTTCATTAGTGATTTCGTGTTTGGGGGTTACTGCCCTTATTTTTTATTTCAAAAAAACTATATTTTTCAAACATTTTTTATATATAAAAAATTCATATTTGTTAAAAAAAATTAAAAAATATAACTTATGTAAACAAATTGGCAAAATTAAGTTCTCGAACATCCCCCTAGTGAGCGAAAAATGTCTATACCATTAGAATTAACATTACAAAATAAAAAGTTTTTACTTTTTCTCTAATCATACGAATAATTTGTTCTATTGGCCTCAAACGAATTTAAGCGGATGCAAACTATCCCTCATGTTCACCCCCAAAAACAGTATTTCTGTGACATTCTAATCAATATTTTGGAATGAAACAAAATGGAAATTATTTCTTATAAAAAAAAACTAATATTTAACAAATAATTTTTTCTATTGGTCTAAAACGGATTTAAACTGACCCTGCTGTTCATCCCACAAAAACGGGTTCGGTAATTTCCATTTTGTTTCACTCCAAAATATTTATTAGAACTCGAGATATCACGGATATACTTTTTTGGGGGTGAACATCAGGGGTAGTTTGCATCTGTTTAAATCCGTTTTAGACCAAGAGAAAAAATTATTCGTATGATTAGAGTAAAAGTAGACATTTTTCGCACACTAGGGGATTACTAGGGGGGTGTTCGTCCCCTAAAATGAGAAATTATTTTTGTCAATTTGTTTACATAAATCATATTTTTAATATTTTTTTTTTATATACAAAAAATTTTTGAAAATATACTTAGTTTTCCTGAAATAAAAAATAAGGGTTGCAACCCCCAAACACGAAATAACTTGTGAAACATTTTATTTTTTTTAAAGAAGTAATTTCCATTTTATTTCATTTCAAAATATTGAGATGTCGCAGAAATATTTTGGGGGTGAACATGAGGGGTAGTTTGCATCCGTTTAAATCTGTTTACGGCTAATAGAACAAATTATTTGTATGACTAGAGAAAAACTTTTATTTTGCAATGTTAATTCTAATCGTACAGACATGTTTAGCACACTAGAGGGTTGTTCACCCCCTAAAAAGAGAACTTTATGTTGTCAGTTTGTTCACATAAATCATATTTTTTATTTTTTTTTAACAAATATGAATTTTTATATATATAAAAAATGTTTGAAAAATATAGTTTTTCTGAAATAAAAAATAAGGGTAGCAGCCTCCAAACACGGAATCTAATGTGAAACATTTGTTTTTTTATAAGAAGCAATTTATATTTTTCATTCCAAAATATTGATTAGAACCCCAGATATTTAGAAAAAACTGTTTTGGGAGGTGAACTTTGAGGATGTATTTCACCCCCTAAATATGTTTTTCCGCCGATAAAAAAAATATGTCATTTAATTTTCCATGTTCTACAACCGAGTCTACAACATATATATAAAAATATGGAAGAACTTAAAAACCGTATTCGTTTTGAAATAAATTAAATCGACCCGGGAATGCTTGAACGAAGTGTAGACGGCGTTTACACACGCTTAGGACAATGCCAAATGGTACAGGGTGGGCAATTCGAACAATTTCGCTAGACTTACACAAACATTAGTGTAATTTTACTCGTT
>NW_019419022.1:0-7092 GCF_000390285.2 Anoplophora glabripennis | reverse complement strand
ACCGGCATGGCGGTGTGATAAAAACGGACAAAAACTTTCGCAATGAAAGAAATATGTAAATAGAATTTTATCGCACCTATTTTATATCGGCAAATTCAACTGCTTTTGCCTTTATTAATTAATAAAATTAATTTGTGTTTTTAAATAATAAAATCATTTGACATACCCGATGTTACAACAATTGTTCAAAATTTTATCCACCAATGTGTTTACACATTGGTGGATAAAATTTTGAACAATTGTTGTAACATCGGGTATGTCAAATGATTTTATTATTTAAAAACACAAATTAATTTTATTAATTAATAAAGGCAAAAGCAGTTGAATTTGCCGATATCAAATAGGTGTGATAAAATTCTATTTACATATTTCTTTCCTTGCGAAAGTTTTTGTCCGTTTTTATCACACCGCCATGCCGGCCGCATTGTGCAAGGTCAGGTTTTACAATGGACCAGTTTCCAGTGCCGTGGAGAAGTGTATTTTTAAATCATTTTCGAACTGCCCTTTTTGATTCTTTGATTTTTTTTTCTTTTCTTTTGATCCAGAATTTTTTTTTTTGGATTAGTTAATACTACCTAACTTACTTAAATTTTACAACTTACCTTCGATGTGCGTTTATAAAACCGGCAAGTAAATGGTAATTTAACAAGCTGTTCATTTTCATTAGACAAATAACACCTACGTTAAACTATAGCAACACCAAATTCCTTGCCTTTAAGAAACTCTGTTATAAATTAAGATAACGTGGTACAAACTATTTTATGTTGTACTTACCCGTTATTTACGAGTTTGCATTTGTTTCATATTTCATAACCTAAAAGACATCTGTCAGTTATATGTATTTTTGTCTAATACTGACTCTTGTTTATAATAATTTTGCATCATTTTTATTAAAAATGTCGACACAAAAGCGTCTTCAAAAAACAACAAAATTGCAATACGAGTATTTGCAAAAAATGGTCTTAATTCCTCAACGTGCACGTTATATCTTAACAGTTAACGTTAACCATAACGTTTATCCCTGAAATAACATAACTGTTATTATGATAAAATGGGATACATACTCGGCCTGATTGTCATTTAATTTAGTTATTAAATATGTTTAAATAAAACTAATAAAATATTAATCAAGTTTAGTTTTTCTTCCGTTTATTTGACATCAAAAAAGGTCCATAAGGGCAGTTGAACACAAATTTTAAACTTAGTACCGAAACTGCATATACGAGAGATTTAAATATTGGGTGTTCCCTTTTTAAATGTACTAGCTTTAAGTTGATGAAGCATTTGATTTTGGAGAAAAAATTTTATATGGATATAG
Organism: Anoplophora glabripennis; assembly: GCF_000390285.2. Taxonomy (NCBI): domain Eukaryota; kingdom Metazoa; phylum Arthropoda; class Insecta; order Coleoptera; family Cerambycidae; genus Anoplophora; species Anoplophora glabripennis. The sequence continues at coordinate 5,774 of NW_019419022.1, read as the reverse complement.
GTATATACAACTTAATTTTTTACTTTTTGTCTAAAAAAACAGCAAACAATAACGATAACGCTGTACGACACGATAACGGATAGACCCTCGAAGTTTGGCTGGGTGCTCCACCGCTTCTGGGAGAAATCTGTCGGCCGCCCCGCACTTGAACTCGCATCTCGCCCAGACTTTGCCTCCTGTTCACCAACATAATTCATTTTCCTGACGACCGTTTGCTTATTTGTGCCTGTTTTAAACAGCTTTGCTTGGCTTTTTCTCCTGGCTGGTCGCACCTTCGCTTAANACTCGAATAGACTTTGCCTCCTGTCAACCAAACTATTCCTGTCCCTGATTACCGTTTGCTTATTTATGCCATTTGTGTACTGCTTGCTTCGCTTTCTCCTTGGCTGGTATTAACTCTGCATAATTTTTCGTTGCTTTGCTAGAAACCGCCGACGATATTTATTTGTAGAATTAGAGTAGCCCGTAATTTATTTTTCTTTGTTTCAAAACCATTCGGAATCAGCATAGTTATTGATTATTTACTACTCTGATTTGCTAACTTGCTTTTCCTTTCTAGCACCGACCGCAGCTAAAACCGATTATTGATTTATGGCGTACCGTTTTCTTCAAGCATTACATTGTTTATTGTAAAAATAAACTCATCACTAAATCCCGTGATATATAATTGCACTAACCAATTTTATTTTATTCTCACCGTTTGTAAATTATATTTACATTTCTGATTTCAGTTGTTTATAATAATTATTGTAATTAGAATCCGTTTTACTTTTGATGATTTCAATTGCCGTAGGCCTTAGTAATGTAAAATAAATCTAGTAAAGATTTTTCCAGTTGTATTCATTTTAACACCGACAAGCTTGATAAAATTCCGATCAGTAAAAAGTCTTACTATCTTTTTGTAACCTACACTGATAATTCCGTTTATTTTAAAATAACACTACATTCGGAGAACTACTTTAATTAAAAGTAAGAAAAATATAACAGACCCCTGGATTTAAACTTTCTTCACTGCAGCTATCCCGAGTACTTACTCTAAACCGAGGGTAGGGTTCACGTGGAGTTTCCCCCACGTAAAAGATAGGGAAACTGGCGCCCGAGACAATCCGAACAAAAAGATTTAATCCGGAGTAGTCAAGGGTCGTCATAAAATTAGGCGTCCAAATAGGGACGTCAGTGATGTCAATAAATCTAGTAAATTAGAATTCGCAATTGCGAATTAAGATTCCGTTTAGAGTTGGTAGTACACCGGGGGCGGCCACAAGTAACGTCTGAACCGAACCGTCACCACCAAAAATCAAAACCCGGTAAAGTAGAAAGTACGTTACAAGATGTCTAAAACCTACCTAACCCAAAGTATTACAAGACTTGGAATTCTAATCTGGTGTCTTTTTCTCTTTTGTGAAAAGTATATGTTTTAAAAATGAAAATTTTGTAGTATCTAATCTAGCTACACTACAGGTAGAGTACAAATAATTTTGAAAATATATAAAAACTGTATCAAAATGGTAACTGAAGAGAAAATATAAATGTAAATGTAATAAATAATGGTCCTTTTCTAGTATTTTGTTTTTATTTTAAAATAAACCGGAATGAAAATGAATGAATGAATGAATGAAAATCATAATAAAAAACGAAGAAGAAGAAATATGAAACAACCTGGTTTAAATTTATATTAAACGCGAAAACAATAAGTTGAAGAAGAAAACACTAATCTTACTGATTGCCATAATACTTAGTATAGTCTTTCCGAAGTCAGTTGAACGTGTATAAAAAAACCGAGCAATCAAATTTAACGAGTTTCATAGGCGTCCCTAAAAAAGTTTTCTGCTAGAGGTAAAAGATTATAATAATTTGTATATAATGTGTAGAAAATTTCTATTATATGTTCAGTTGGCCAACAACATATTTTAATTATTTATGTCCTCAAACAATTTTATTATATTGGTGGTACATTTCGTTTTGTTCCGTTTCAAAAGGTCTCCAAAATGCCTTGTTGTGATAATATTAGTAAACATTATTTCTCCCTTTCGCAATAATTGTAATATGAATGATTGATAGAAGGTGCCTATAATAAATTAAAATTACCTTAATCACACCAAATTCCGCATTGCTGCACTGCACTGCTGGGCAATTTATCAACCACTTGTCAACTGCTGTGATTTATTGCCTAGTAACCCAATGCAACTGTCTTTGTTTTCCTTTGCCCGCGCTCGCATTCTTCAACTGGTCGTATACATTTCTACCACCTCCACGTTTAGTTCGGCCAGGCCTGTATATGGGTATGGCTAAATAAATATCGGACCAAGTTTTTCAAATATTTCAATGCCGAGTTGCTACGTCAGCGACCGAACCTGATATCTATTTTTTCTTATTTCGCAAATATTTACTAATATTTTATTCATGATAGAAGAACGGAGATGCGAATAATTTGTAAGATTCGATCGACTTACCTGTAGATTAATCTCAATTATTTGATCGTAGCTCTTCTGTGATGGGGCCCTCCCGCGTCTCCTTCTTTTATCAACAGCGCGTTAGGTCAGAAAATGAACTGGCTGGATATCAATAAAGAGTCACGAATTTCCACGAAATAGTTTTTTTTTAACAACATTGCGTATGTCATTAAAATAAAACGTACCAACATCATCATAAAATAATTATGATGCTCAAATAATTGAGATTGATTTTCCCTACGAGCAAACTGATTGAGCTTATTAGTTTCCATTTTTTTCGTATTTAACTTTTTAAAAAGTCCTGTATAAAAGTAAATACAATTATATTCTTCCTAAAAATATTTTTTGTCCATATGATGTGTACTTTTTGTCTGCCACTGTGTCAGCGAATTCGCAAAAGATAATGATGGTTCATATATACTGTTAAAGCACCTGATACTGCCTTTGATGAATTTACTACAAAATATAAGAATTTGACTTTATGCATAAATTAATATATAATTTTCTTTTGGTGCAATGAATACGTTGAGTCGAGATCTCACAGGCGAGGACAAAGGCATCTAAATATTTTATTCTCGCTTGTACAAAATAAGAATTTAAAATTATATTCTTGTCGTGCTGGTATGAAATTAAAGGTAAATCGTTGTGAACAACTGTCATTGAGAAAATGGCGAATTAATTAAAAGATTAATGCGATTAATCAAAACTAGTTAAGTTATTCTTTAACTTTATTAATTTGCTTGACCAATCAATTTGACAACATTGAATATGGGCAATGACTATTTTTTATATCACTCTCTAGAATTGAAGTAGCTAGAGATTTGCTATATATGGTAAACATCTTTGTTTATTTAAATGTAATATATGTCTTGAATATGTAAAAAAACTACATAGGTACAGAGATTCGTTTTTGAGATCCCCACCCGTATTTCGTATACCTATATTTCCTGTTGTGTTTTTTGCACCAACTTGTAAAAATTTAAAAATAATAAAAATCAGTGACAAAAATAGAGGACAAAGGTAATGACAAAAAATAAAAACAAGATGGATCAATACTTCTTATAACGACACCATACACGAAATCACACAAAAAACTAGTACACTTTAATTTACTTAACTGTACTTGTGACTCGGTCATTAATAAAGATAGTGAATCAAAAAAACATATTATTCAGAAATTATGGGAGTACAGTTTGATTCGAGTAGTTAAAAATAATAATAAATATGGAACCTCAAGAAGAATACCAATATTATTTAGTTACATATTGATCTGAGTGACAGTTTAGTCGATCGAGGTGGTTAGATAGTTCTGAATTCAAAGTAAATAAGGAAAGTGATCTGCTGCAACCAGTTAAAAAGTTTACGTGCTAATTTTGTTAGGATGTATTTATATTCCTTCTACACTGCAGATATTCGAAGCTATCTAGACAAAGTTTTGATTAATGATTACTCAGTCTGCAGCGAAAACCTTCAAAACGATTAGCAAAAACAATATAATGCGGATTTCATAAAATAGCCTTAATTTCAAAGAATATGTAAGAACAGAAAATTTATCTAGCACTAGAATGCTCATCTGTAATATCTGACTAAACACGGCCAAGCGTTAAAACAGGTCAATTTTATTTTCTAGGAGGGCAGTCATTTGTAACAATTTCAATGATGTATAATCATAAACGTGGCCTATCCTACATGAATCATCTTGGGAACAATACCATATTTGTTTAAGTTTTATCTCATATTATCAGAAACGTCTAGTTAAAAATTTTACTTTGTTAAATGATCAATGATGTGTCCATACAATAATCAAGTTATCTGCAAAGTTGTCACAATTTCTTTAATTTTGTATATGGACATTAGAGGGTAGGATAAATTAAATATATCATTTTTAATAATTTTTTAAATGGAATACAATATATTTTTTTATTTTCGCGTTATTTTTGCATATATTAATTTTAATTTGAAACATTGATTTTCTATATGTAACTAATTTGCAATTTAGCTATTTAGATGTCTATCTACTAACATGTTTCGAGTATGGGTGGGATATAACCTATAATGGCATATGACATTTCCATTATAGGTTATACCTCACACATACACTCCAAGCAGTTAAATCGATGGTCGGTCGTGTCACCGATGGTATTCTGGCGAGCACTAAATAGTTTGAATTCGGTCTATTCAGTGACTCTCTTGATGAATGATGGTAATAATTTATTAGATACTGAAGGTGTAATCCAATGTCAGTCGAGGCAGATAGCCTGTTAAATATCTGCTTCCTACAATCCTATCAATACCGTCTCTATATTGTTATTCAAAGATTAAATATTATTTCCAAAATCAACAGCTTTATATACTTTTTGCTTGAAATATTCCCATAAATAACAATCCAGAATATTCAAATCAGACCTTCAAGGTGTCCAAGGATTAAATCCATAACTTTTTGTTGATTTGCCACCAAAAATATTGTAGCGAAAGGCACCCTGGTGTGCTTTGTTTATACATTTGTTTCATGATGGAAATTTCGAGAAACATCGAAAAATCTACAAAGGGTAACAGAAAGAGTGTTTTTTTCAGTTTAAGTTGTAATTTTATTATTGCGCAACGTTATCAAAGTTTGCAAACTGTTGTAAAATAATTATAAAGGGAATTTGGTACAATATGACGTAACTAGTTACAGAAGTTGAATAAGAAAAACAACCATAATCTGCCAAATTTTAAGTCGAAAAATTTGGATTGTCAGATTTTCAAATTCCACCGGTTGCTGCACTAATTTTTTAAAAATTTTTACTCATTTTGAATTTGAATTATTATTAGAGCATATTATCTAAACAAATATATGTCGCAGATAAATAATACAAATAAAAAAAAGTGTAGGTATTATTATATTTTTAGTTAACTTGGATAAAAATTGAAGTACACACAGGGAAATTAATCTTAAAAATACCGCAGTAATTTAAAGTCTAATAAGTTTTTTTTCCAGAGCTTAAGCTCAACTTTGAAGACATTAAATTTAAATTTAATAAAAGTTTCACAAAACACAATGTCAAATGAATTTTATTACGTCAGAAATGTCGTGCCGGTAATTTAAAACCAGGGTACGTGATCAATATTTATTTTAGTAATATCCCAAATAACGTTCCACGAAACAATGGAGTTATAATTTATGAGAATAGCAGAAATTATTAGAATATAATTTCACAAAAATGACTATTCCAGGGGTATAAGAAACAGAATCAGTTATGCATATACAAACGCAAAAGAGTGAGTTTATATAATTTATAGTATACAAAGGGTTTCAGTAAAATGCAACATAAATCCTAG
>NW_019419021.1:1499-10354 GCF_000390285.2 Anoplophora glabripennis | reverse complement strand
ATAATAATTCCTTATTAGTGGTATTAACATTTCTGAACAATTTTATTGTAAAAATTTCCACCAATTCTTTTTAGCAGTAGGTAACAACATTAAATCTATAAAGGATAATTTTTAAATGAAATAGCTTCTCTAATTTTTTTATGCATCGTTTGGTTGATGTCACATTTGACACCCAAGGATTAAAGGAGAAGGTCGCCTTAATGAGATCAATTGTATCTTCGTCAAACTTACTTTTTTAGATATATCAGAAATTTTATTTTTTTAAATCAAATGTCGTGTATGCCTCTACTCTTTTTGAAACACTGATATACAGGGTGTTAATTAAGTATGTACCAATAAATTCAACAGACGATTATTTGAGTGATTTTAAGACAAAAAGGTCATATAAACATTGGTCCGCAGATGATTCGTTTTCAAGATACAGGGTGTTAAACTTTTGTAAAAAAATTGCTATTTCGTAAATATCTTAAATAATACGCTTTAACCAATTTGGTTGTAATTTGGCAGTGCTACTTGTAGTGTTAAGGGGCCAATTTAACCCTAACTTGATTAGATTTATTCCAGTCCAGTGGCGTCCCGAGCGGCACCTTAACGAATATTTTTGAGAACAAAACTGTACACCACTGACTTTTTTTGTAATTTATATATTTCTTTGGATTAAGCAACTAAAAATACAACTTTTTTGTCTCTTAAATGTTTTTCGTGTCTTGATTAATTTTTGGAGAAAAAAAATAAAATCCATTTAATTGCATATCCCTGGACCACATAAGAAACATTAATTAAACATATTCGTTAAGGTAACGCTCGAGACGCCACTGGACTTAACAAATCTAATCAAGTTAGGGTTAAATTAGCCTTTTAACACTACAAATAACACTGGCAAATTGCAACAAAATTGAGTAAAGGGTGTTTAAGATATTTACGAAGTAGCAATTTTTTTACAAAAGTTTAACACCCTGTATCTTGAAAATGAAGCATCTGCGGACCAATGTTTATATGAACTTTTTGTCTTAAAATTAATCAAATAATCGTCTGTTGAATTTATTGTGCATACTTAATTAACACCCTGGCAACAATGTAATTGCCCTCATCTAATCGGTCATGGCCTTTTACTTCTGGGAATTAAATTAGGTATATAGGCAATCAATAGAAAACTATTGCCATTAAAGACATATATTTTCAAAAATATCATCCGACGAGTCGCTGCTGAATTTGTTCAATTTAAAACGTAAGAAATGAAAACGAGCAGCCTTCGAGCATACCGAACGTACAATAAATAATCGCATCGAAAGCGTCATGTATGTGTTAAAAAAAAATCGACAAAGAAAAACCATAAATTGTGGGTTGTCTGAAATGCTGGAGTGCATTATACCTGGAAAGATATACAATTATATATGGTTCTATTAATACAATTCTTCATACATTATGGGATTTCTTTGTTTATTCCTTGCTGACCTTTTTACTTTGCATGACGTAGAATTGAAAAAATGAGAGTACCTGTATCTTTGGAGGCTTGCAGAGTAGTATATTATCTAGTTCTAAATCTAGAATGCAGTGAAGTCGAGAGTAACGCGGTATAACCTACAAGCTATAATTAAAACAATCAGTGAACTATTAAACATCAGAGATATACATCTATTTAATAAGATTGATGGTAAAAATTAAGTAGTGGTGAAATACATGAAGAATTTTGTAACATTTGATCTGGTGTGGTACACAAGTAAAAGGAAAAAGTGGGAAAAAAATGTAACGGGGCAAATTCATGCGGAGAAATTTTATAGGTACAAATGCAAAATAAAGTCAATAAATGGTATAACATTATACAGGGTGTTTCTAAAATAGGGTTCCAAACTTCTGCTGCTGCGTTTATAACCCATTAAAATAAGCCAAAAAGTAAGGGCATATAACTTCCTAAGGGTGCGTTTTAGGACACATGTTAATAGGAACTTTTTGGCTTATTTTAATGGGTTATAAACGCAGCAGAATTTTGGAACCCTATTTTAGAAACACCCTGTATAATATTAAAATGGGGAATAATTAAGTAATGTATCGAATTTAATATAAAAAATGTCCGTTAAATTCTGTCTCCTTCTGATGCCTAGATAGTAGTATCAACAACGACCAATGATAGTGGCTACTCGCTTATGTATCTACTGGGGTATCTACCGATATAAAGCTAAGGAAATATGCGTAGTTCCAACAGGTGAACATAAAAAATTATCTTTTCTAATATACGAGGAGAGACAATTTTATTTTTAATAATTTCTATAAGAGTACACATTAATGGCATTTTTTCGAGACTTTACATTCGAGATTTGAAACTCTTCTCTATATACCGTGAAGATCATTTATTTAGACTGTATATGTTGAGTTACAGATAATTAAAGTATATTCTAATTTGGACCGAATATAAGTTTTGGATATTAATCAGAGTATACACATTAGAAAATTCTTCACAATTTCGTAAAGTGAAATCTAATTCTTTAGAACTAGCAGCAGTTAACTAGGATCCATGGTCTACAAATAAGAGAGTTTAGAATCGAAAATGACATGGATATTTAAGTTTGTCACAGCTTTGTATATTCTGATTGTTAAGAAGATAACTGGATATTAGATACTGTCTACTAAGACTAATGTTGTTGCATTTGTATTAAGTGGAAGTTAATTTATTTCACAAAAAGGTATTAAATATATTAAATCCTTTTGAAGTTTAATCACGTCATTATTACTACAAACTGAAGCGAATAATTTTAAATCATCAGCATATAGTATTGCTTCTCAACATAATTTATACGTAATGATAATATAAATATAAAAACAGCAATGGTCCTAACACAGAGCCTTGAGGCATCCCAGAAGAAGCAACAATTTTACTGGATGTATCAAGGAGAGATTTAAAGAAATTATTGTAGGGTATATTTTACCAAAAGTACTTAATTTGTTTAACATGATACTATGGTTACGGCTGTCGAACGTTTTAGTAAAACCTCTGTATATGACATAAGCAGGTTCAAGAACCTGTCATATATTGCGTAAAAAATATTAAATTAGTTACAATTGAATGCCCTGAAAAAACACCGTGTTGAAGGAAACTTATCTGTGGTCTCACTCCAAGGTAGATTAACAATTTTAGCCAATTTGCTAAAACTAGGTATTTAATAAGACAATTGCCCTAATAGAGAGATTTTTAAATAAAAATAAACCATTTGCGCCAAGAACGATCAGTAAAGGGTCGATTAGTTGATTATATAAATTTAGTATTGTCAACCAAAACAAAAATTATAAAACCAATTATTATATTTATTGAAAAATATTTTTCTTTTCAGTGTGGCCATATACAGGGTGATTCAGGTTTAATCTAGATAACTTCAGGAATCGATAGAACAGGTTAAAATAATGTTTATTCATGATATAAACTTATTTTCTAAAGCGCATTGTTTCGGAGATAGAGAGCGTTGAAATGGAATTTCGTCCCGCTTTTCCCTCATTAACTTTTGAACCACTCATCCGAATGAGGTAAAATTCGGAACATGGACCCTCCTTATGATCTTCCATAAGCTTACCACCTAACCCTCTTCGAAGTGTATTTTGTGTGCTACTCCTCTCCTACATTATTTCAAAACTTCAAAAAAATTAATTAATTTCAATAAAACAGCTGCACACCACTTTTGTCTCATTAATTTTGAAACTTCGTCTCTTGTTTTTTTTTTTTTGGATATTTGGCCTTGTTTCTGAGATTTTCAATGAAATCCATGACTGTGTAGCGCCTCAGCCGCATAAATTTCATTTAATATTATATAGCAAACCATGAAAAACAAAACACAATAATTTGTATAAACTGACGTTTGTGAAAATCATCGTTAGAAGTATTACTTCAAAAGTACTTTTAATGCTAAGAAAAGGAAAAAAATCCTACTTCAACGCCCTCTATCTTAGGAAATAAGTTTATATCACGAATGAACATTACTTTAACCTGTTCTATCGATTACTGAAGTTATCCAGATTAAACCTGAATCACCCTGTATAAATAATTACAGACAATAACTAAAATACGGCATAAACTACTATTTTATTTAAATTACATACTTCTGAAAGATCAACAACATTTTCTGGAGATGTGTTTAAAAAATAAATACGTCAGGCATATGCAGTGAACTAAATTTTTCCTCCCATTTCCAAAATTGTTCGTTGTGGTATCGCTTAATACTTAAAAAATATAAATAAATCTTAGAGGCAGTAAAAAAGGAATAGAATTTGTCAATACACCTAAGATGATTTACAGTTTTGGATTTGGACTAACACTAGTATACAGCCACATTTCATAATAATTATAATGGAGGTTATCATTATTAGTGGCAACAGCAAAATTAAAATATAATTTAAACGGTATATATTACGTTTGGGAATTTTATTAATTCGTTTTAGATAGACCCGAACTTAAGAGAAAGATGACTGATATAAAAAACAAGTACAGAAGAAAAGATTACTACGTGGCATGTATAATAAATCATCCAATTCGGAAAACAGAAAGTATCTTTTAATTACAAAACAAATTTTGTTTATCAATTATTTGTTTTTTTAGTCGCCTTATTTTCTCACAAAAATATATGATTCAGACAATAATTAATCATTTATATGGAATAGAACCAGGAAACTAGAAGCACACACATAAAAATTATAATTAAAACACCATTTATTCATAAACATAAGATATTTACTTCTCTATGTTATCACATCCATAAATATAGAATGATGTACTCGAATATGTAAAAATTAAACAATACGATACTATAAAGAAATGCTTTGTGTACACTTAATTAATTTTTCACATTACAAATCATCTGAAGATTCCAAAATTAATTTTGCAAAGCCTAGATTCAAGTATAATTACCATTTTCCTGCGGCAGAACATTCATAAAAGATTAAACAAGCAGGTATTAAAAAAAATACTAAAAGCCTTACTGGTATTACAACAGAACTACTACGGTCGGCCTTGTATTTTTTTAACCACCCATTTGGATCCAAGGTTTCGGTACTTTCGGTATTTTTTAACCAGGAAAATATAAAATTTCGTTCGGCTCTCGACTTACATCAACTGAAGTTAAAAATGTAGCGATTTGCATTGGTGCAGGTTGTTGCCTGCAAAATATGGACAGAGTACTTTACCATATTACTCTTTAATTAAAATATAACAAAGCTGATTATGTTCCATAAGATAATTGTTTATTTTTTCTAAAAGAAGACTTCACCGATCAACACCTGACAATTTATCAACACAACCACAGTATACGAAATGCTAACCTTGAGTTGTCTTCTTTGGAAGAAACTATTTAACAGAAATAATTATGCCTCATAAATATATGCCGTAGGTACTGTTAATTAATTATTAATATTGTACTATGCGTGCATGTTTACGTAATAAAATTATAAATAATCGAATCTGCCTGCGGAAGTAGTAACAGGTAGATCATCCTGCATACTGGTTACAGTTGTTATTTAATTCTTTTAATAAATACCTGTTATGGTGTAGCCAATATTTGTACATATACCTAATGATGAACGAAAATAATAAATGTTTTTATAAATAGTGATTTGACGTTAAAAAAATAAATAATTTTTATTATAATACTAATTAAGTAGTTCAACAAACTAAATATCATTAAAAAAATAAGTTAAAAACTAAAATAAGTAACAACTACAAAAGGCGTTCGAAATGAAGACCTTCATCAATATACGACTAATTTTAAGCAAAAATGATTCTATTCACTTTTCCTGAATTCCCAATTTATCTCGAAATATCGGGGCAGGAAGTTGACAGGTCGTATGGGTAGCTGCTAAAGAGTTAAAGAATTACAATGTTGCGACTAGAGGCTAAGTAATTTAATAATTAGCAACTTGGCTGGAATTAGAAAAAAAATGTTGATTGTTCGTTAATTATTGTCATCATTGATAGTGGGTTCTTTTTTATCTTCTGCGTCATTTGTGTTCAAATCATACCTTTAATTTATTCAAATGAAGAATACGCGGATATGATTTTTCGTATACAGGGTCGGAAAGTCCCCATGGTTCATCGGCCGTTACGTGAGAGCGATAAAGTAAGTTATATAAATCCGTGTGATAGAGAAAGATGGCTCTAATGAAGGAGTCTAATAGTCACCGCCCATTTCGCCCTTCCACAAATAAGAAGTGGATCTTATTTGTGGAAGGGCGAAATGGGCGGTGACTATTAGAAGCCTTCATTATAGCCATCTTTCTCTATCGCACGGATTCCTATGACTTTCTTTATCGCTCTCATGTAACGGCCGATGAACCATGGGGACTTTCCGACCCTGTATGGATATTGCAACGACAAACGTCCAATAAAACCTTCACAACTCTCCGATTAAAACGTGCGTTTCCTAAACCGACATGTGGAAGACAAGTTATTATATGAAAAAACAATGCTGCAGAAGTGCTTGAGCTTATTGAAAATAAGCCTGGTACTAATATGAGAAGAATTATGTACTTACTAGACAAAGTATAGGACGGCTGTCCTTATCATTACCGACCGGTACAAGAACTTCCCCACGGATCTTCCCCAAAATGTTCGTCTCTGTGAACAATCATCTGGATACTCTTTCAATAATCCTCTACGAAGCTACATATACAAGATATGGAATCAACAATTTTCAAAACGATCACGTGTAGGCAAACGAAAATCATCTGCTATTCGAGAAACCCTTTTTCAGAAAAGATTATCCGTAAACGTTTGGGCTGAAATAATTAATAAAAAAGTTATCGGGCCACATTTCTTCGACGGAAATTTGAACAGCGAGATGTACCGGGCTTTTTTGGAGACCGATCTATTTCTATTACTTCAGGACATCCCTCTTGAAACCAGAAGGACGATGATCCTGTTACATGATGGTGCTCCGTCCCATTATGGAAGAAGTGTCACTAATTTCCTCAATGAAAAAGTATCCAAATCGATGGATAGGTCGCGGTAGTTCCATTGGTTGACCACTGCGATATCCGGATCTCAACCCGTTGGACTTTGTCATGTAGGGACATATGAAGATACTTTTCTATTCAATGGGAAAACCTAACTGCAGGGATCAATTTATTGAGAAGATTCATACAGCGTCAGATTCAAGAACCGTTGAGTATTCGGGAAAAGTGGATAGAATCAATCATTTTTGCTTAAAATTAGTCATAGAATTCATATACGAAGTATCTCAGATATCTTCCTGAACTCTTTGTCCCAAGGAACTGAGAGAAGTGTCAGCAAGGAAGCTTTTGGACTTTGTAAACAGGACAAATCTACTTGCTGAATAGGACTAGTAGTGGGACGCACAATAGGCCTAATCAGGCCGAAATGCTATGGGACTTATTAGGACCAACCACTAGAAGTAGAAGTAAGAAGTAAGTATAGAAAATTCCGAATTGTCGATGAGTACACCCCCAACATTTTTTTAGGACGATTCAAATGGAGCGGCCGGCATTCCTAGACAAAGCTTATGCGTATCTTAGCAATGCATAAACAGCAGTTTGCAATGTTGTCGCGCGTACGCACGAATTAATTTTGTACACTTTTTTTTATCAATGCCTATTTTTTGAGTTACTGTATTTATTTATTTAAATGTATGATACAGGTATTGATCAAAATGTTTTAAAGAATGAACGAATACCTATGTAGTCAACTTCAGACGAACATTTGTACTACCATGACTGCCAAATATTTTTTTTTAAATTGGATTTTATGTCCACAATAGTCCTTATAAGAGGGTGAAACAGATAAGATGAGAAAGGTGGTTTAGAATGGTATTCTTTGTACCATCTGATTTAAGTTGCTCAATAAAAATTATATTTTACAAACTGGTTCATAGATAACTCTTTGTGTAATTATAAATTATTTTTTAACCTCCATACATGGGTTGTTTTAACTGTGTTCCTATCGTTTTCGGGAAAAATGGTATATTATTAATATTCAGCACCCCAAAAATTAGGAATACTGGTTTTATACTTTCCTTTGATGGTCCAAAATTGCCTGGTTTTTAACTGTGGTTAACGAAAACGTTTCTTCACTTTTGATAGGTACCTACCCTGCACAATTTGTTGCCTATCAGGTAAAAAAATGAGACATAGACACGCGTAACAGCAAATTGTTTTTAATTTAGTGATAGAAAAATGGAGATAAAATTAAAGAATACAATAAAGGAATTGGAAAATTATAACGAGCGTTCAAATAAAAACGTGGTCGAAGTTGGCTCTGACACATTGGACGTAGGGAGTAGCTTATAGCGACCAACTCATTTCTCAACGAGCTGTATAGCAGCTGTCAGTTTCAATAACGTTAATGACTATATAACTTTATTTTAAAGAATAATCGTGATAACAATAACAAACAATTAAAGGAGCTGCGGAAAGTGTCCCCCTCCTTGTTATAACAATAAATTAAAGCAGCTGCTGAAAGTGTCCCCCTCCTTGTTCCAAGCACTTTTCACACCTGTTCCTCAAAGAATTAAAGACATTTTCTAAGATGCTCGGGGTATTGTTAATTTCACGAATCTTGTCTATAAGTCGAGCCTGCAGATGGTTTAAATCAGGAATAGGCAGTTCAAAAATAGTGTTTTTAAGGTAAGGCCACAAAAAGAAATCACACGGCGTAATATCACATGACCTCGGTGGAAATTCATGTTCAGCATTGAGACTTATTAGTCGATTTTGGAAAACTTCCCTCAACATATTCATCGTCTCGCCTGCCGTATGTGCCCTTGCGCCATCTTGTTGAAAGTAAAAGTTTGTAATTTCGTTTTCTTCCAGCTGGTTAACAAAAGGAGCGATAATTTCTTCTCTATACCTTTGCGCAGTAAGAG
>NW_019419021.1:0-1100 GCF_000390285.2 Anoplophora glabripennis | reverse complement strand
ATAACGAGCGTTCAAATAAAAACGTGGTCAAGTTGGTTCTGAAAATTTGGACGTAGGGCGTAGCGTATAGCAAATGAACTTAAACGTCATCTGTCAAAGCGCTATATCGCCGCTACCAATTTGAATATTTTCGTTTTAAAAAGCGTTTAAAATGAAAATATTCAAATTGATAGCGGCGATATAGCGCTTTGACAGATGACGTTTAAGTTCATTTGCTATACGCTACGCCCTACGTCCAAATTTTCAGAACCAACTTGACCACGTTTTTATTTGAACGCTCGTTATATCCAGGATTTCAATTTCCCAGTGCATTACATATCTGATATCATTTTAACCATACAGTAGCATTGCAAGCTCAAACATAAATTATGATCAATCTGTGAATACGAGTATATTACACGAAACAAATATTCGAAAGATTAACATTATGTGTATGTACTTTAAACTATAAATACAAATATTAAATTAAAAGTAAGTAAATTCAGTTAATTCAAGGTAACGTACCTAGTTTTAAAATAGGGTACGGTAACCCAATCCATGTAGAACAATAAATCGTACCTACATACATTGGAGGTGTCACGTAGCTGTTTTGTAAGTTATTACTATGAAATCCGGCTACTACTTTGGATATTTTTCATTGTCATGGGCAATGTAAATGCAATAGGCAATGTTAAAAAACTTGATGAACATATAGGGGTATTTTATTTATTTATAAGAATAATATAATAAAGTACTAATTGAGAATTTTTTCAAAACAGATAAGTGGATAATGTCTAATAATTTATGAATGAAATTGTTTCTTACGTATAATGATATAAAAAAGATACGTGTTCATTAAATTATATATATGTACATACATAACATGTACATTAAGAATAGGTTTTTGTTATAATGATGCATTAGTTAATTCAACATATGTTAATAAAGTAAAAAAAAAAACATTTACAACTTGTACGAATAAAAATAGTTATAAAAACATAACAATTATATTACTAGGTATGAATTAAACAACTTTTTGCTAATACAGGACGTCTACGAGTTTTTTAAGCAAGGGAATTTGCTTTTCCTTGATTTATCATAATTAATTCTGGCAAAAAAAA
>NW_019419020.1:7875-10116 GCF_000390285.2 Anoplophora glabripennis | reverse complement strand
TAGAAAATTGCAAATACCTCTAAAAGTAGTAACCGCAACCCTAACAATGCTTATATGGCTTGAAAGGAAATTTCAATGTGCATACTAAAATACAGGGTGTTTTATTTAAGTTAACAAAGTTAAGCAAAAATGAAACACCTACTATTAAATGTTTTAATTTATTGGTATACCATAATTTAGTGTTACTTATGCCCTTTACAGGTAAAAAAAATCTACTTGATGTCATGCTCCTGAAGAGAGTTACTAGCATCTCCGCAGACCCTTGCATCTGTCAAATTTTTTCTTTAAATATTATTATCTCAAATTCTATAACTTCTAAGTATAGGGAATATATACCTAATAAAGTGACCCTCAAATTTCACATAGCATCCGAAAATGCAATAATATATAAGGTGTCCCATTTAAAATAACGAAGTTGGTGTCGACTTCCGGAATAACCGGAAGTGCTGGAGAGTTCTAGATATTTTAGTTGTCTCTACTCCAGGGACATTGCCATGTTGCCACACTTTCAAATTTTTCGGAACAGTACTCTCCTAGATATCGATCGACACAGTTCCCGGTGGGACACCCTGTATATCCACTGCTCTACTTTTAAAATCCGGCTGAAAAATTAAAATCAGACCACCTTCAACGCATTCTGAAACTGTGCAAAATAATGCACCAAAAATATCAAATTGCAATTGTGCCAAAACTAATGGTCAGACAGCGTTTTCTTTATGCACACAAAGTATATACAGTGTAGGAAAGTACCGATGGTCTATCAGAAGTTACGTGAGAGCGATAAAGTAAGCCATAGAAATCCATGCGATAGACAAGGATGGCTATAATGAAGGCGTCTAATAGTCAACGCCCATTTCGCCCTTCCACAAATAAGATCCACTTCTTATTTGTGGAAGGACTATAAATATAAATATTAATACAGTGTAATACAGTGTATCTTTTATTCAAATATCAGTAAGATACTAAAACACTGTAGTAAACACAATACTCACTTAAGTACAAAAACTTGAGAACTAACTTATTTTGTTTAGATTTAATTTAATTGTTTTTGATTCATACTTTTTGGTCGTGGAGAAAACAGTCTGTTACTCGGTTAGAATGAAAAAAATCGATAGGTACTTGTGGTTCTTCCAGTCGTATCGATTTTTTTCATTCTAACCTTTTACAGAATATACTATTCTTTTATTAACATTAAAATGATTATTAATAACATTCGTGTCATCCTAAACAATACTTACTACTGTTACATAGTTTTCAACAAAAATCGTACAATAAATGTTTGCAAAGAAACTTTTATTACACAGACTCTCATAACAGAAAAAATTATTACCCCGCAAACTTAGTTAAAAAATCTGCCACCTTTAACACAATCGTAGATAAAAATATTTTATGATTGTAATACAACATCTAATGCAGAATTTTACTAGAACAAGTATTATGTTCGTTTCTTAGTATAATTTTAAAATCCTTTGTCAATGTCAAACTAAATATAGTTTCAATAGGATGACTATACTAAAAAAATGTGTCAAGAATCAATGCTGATGCAAATGGGCAGTAAATTTCCCAAACTTCTTAGTTTTAGATTGATATCCATCCATTCTGTTCGGAAAACTTGAAAGATTATCGATTTAGCAACTTGGCTTCTTAAATGTCATTGTTTAAACGAAATCATAAATCACAGGCTATAAGAACATGCCATGCCATCTATAAATTTTGTCTTATAAATAGATGGTTTGAAAAGTTTGATCTATATCAGATATAAAAAACATCATGGATGGTCACAGCATCTACAGCATCGAAAAAAGAGTGTATATGTACATAAATAGGTGTATACCTAATTAAAACAAATAATTAATAATTATCATATTGATCTGAAATAGTCATTATCTTCAGTGAATAACTACCAAGAAATATACTACTACCAGATGTACTAACTTATACCTTTTCAAGTATTTGATATAACTCTGATGGATTTTGTATACCCGTGCATTTTACCGTCGTGTAACCTTCTGCTAACAAAACATTTTTTTTTCATATGTAAATTACCAGTGCCATTATAGAGAGCACCTACAAACTCATACTTCATGATTCTTTTGAAATCCATTTCACAAACTCCTGCCTTGCGCTATATATATATTCTACAGGCCCGAAAAGCTTCTATTCAAACATGTTAATATTAACAGCAATACCGTGAACTGCTCTTGGTAGACTTGAAATAAATTTCGAAATAGCTATAACTAT
>NW_019419020.1:0-5219 GCF_000390285.2 Anoplophora glabripennis | reverse complement strand
TACCGGTAGCATTAATTTTTTATAAACATTTTTATGCAAAAAAACGCATTTTTTAGTTTTTTGCTTATAAAACCTAAACTAAAGAAACAATCTGAATACTATAAAGAGACAGTTTGTAGGGAATCGAAATACGAATAAAACGAGAGGTCGATCGATCCCATCGGATAATTAGAAAAGAAGAAAACCCAAAGAAATCGGAAAATTTAGCGTTTTTAAAAAAATCCATTACTCCGTCATTTTTTGATTTGTAGAGCTGACTCTGTGCACAAAAGTAGTGAATTAAATGTACTTTAAGTGTGCACAAAGCAGGCGCTCTCGGACCATTAGTTTTGTCACAATTGTAATTTGAATTTTTTGATGCACTATTTGTGTTGGAGGTGGTCCTATTTTTCAGCCGGATTTTAAAAGTAGAAGTATAATACTACAAAACAGTATTCTAATTTTCCGATAAAATGATGCGAAATAGGTGAAAAGTTCTCCCAAACATGCTCAAAAACGGCCGAGCGCGCGTATGCGGTCAAGTAGTGAGGGAAGGTCGGGAGATGAGGGGCAATGGATATAAGGTATACAATTTTGAATATTGTTAGTTTTAGTTTATTATTATTGTAAGTGGCAATACATAATACATAATACCAATACACGGATTCACAATGATGTGGAACCTGTGGACATTCCCTGTTTTATTCCTGCATTTTTTGACATTTGCGCGAAATCTTTACATCAGACGTGAATTTGAAAGTTTTCTTACAAAATGTACTTTTCTGTTCCAAAGAATACATATGTAGGTGTCCTTGTTAAGGAAACTTTATTAGGTACATTTTGTATATAGGTATCACCAATTACAATAATGTTAAACTATACCATAACTAACAATATTCAAAATGGACAATGTGACAAAGTAATTTCAAGAACATCTGGATTATTTGCTGCTTTTTTCCGAATACGTAGTTAAAATTAATGATATCAGGACTGAATCACCCTGAACGTCTATACAATGTTTTCTAGAAACTAGTATAGTTCATTAAATGCAACTTAATATGTCACTATTTGCTGCTTCTAATTATAATAATTATGAAAATATAACTATTTAATATTACACTATAGGCATGTCAATTTTAATGCCTAGAAAATCTACATCCTAAGCAAAATCCACGTACAGGTTTATTCAAGAAATTACATAAGGGCTTAAATTTCCCAATTTACCATTTCTATAATGAGGATTATTTTAATTTTTTTGTTATTTATGGACAATGTGACAAAGTAATTTCAGGAACATGTGGAGAATTTGCTGCTTTTTTTCCATAAATAACAAACAAATTAAAATAATCCTCATTAGTATAATTTAAACGATCCCCAGACATTTTTATTTGAATTTCAGCAAAAGCTATTCAGACACAACAATAATTTGACAAGTAACTTGACAAAATAAATGTCAAGTTACTTCAATTGTTCTTGGAGTGTTTCTGTTCATGGCCAATTTGACAACAGGTCGGATATGAGAAAAAGTGTTCAAAAAGTAGAAAATTGCAAATACCTCTAAAAGTAGTAACCGCAACCCTAACAATGCTTATATGGCTTGAAAGGAAATTTCAATGTGCATACTAAAATACAGGGTGTTTTATTTAAGTTAACAAAGTTAAGCAAAAATGAAACACCTAGTATTAAATGTTTTAATTTATTGGTATACCATAATTTAGTGTTACTTATGCCCTTTACAGGTAAAAAAAATCTACTTGATGTCATGCTCCTGAAGAGAGTTACTAGCATCTCCGCAGACCCTTGCATCTGTCAAATTTTTTCTTTAAATATTATTATCTCAAATTCTATAACTTCTAAGTATAGGGAATATATACCTAATAAAGTGACCCTCAAATTTCACATAGCATCCGAAAATGCAATAATATATAAGGTGTCCCATTTAAAATAACGAAGTTGGTGTCGACTTCCGGAATAACCGGAAGTGCTGGAGAGTTCTAGATATTTTAGTTGTCTCTACTCCAGGGACATTGCCATGTTGCCACACTTTCAAATTTTTCGGAACAGTACTCTCCTAGATATCGATCGACACAGTTCCCGGTGGGACACCCTGTATATCCACTGCTCTACTTTTAAAATCCGGCTGAAAAATTAAAATCAGACCACCTTCAACGCATTCTGAAACTGTGCAAAATAATGCACCAAAAATATCAAATTGCAATTGTGCCAAAACTAATGGTCAGACAGCGTTTTCTTTATGCACACAAAGTATATACAGTGTAGGAAAGTACCGATGGTCTATCAGAAGTTACGTGAGAGCGATAAAGTAAGCCATAGAAATCCATGCGATAGACAAGGATGGCTATAATGAAGGCGTCTAATAGTCAACGCCCATTTCGCCCTTCCACAAATAAGATCCACTTCTTATTTGTGGAAGGACTATAAATATAAATATTAATACAGTGTAATACAGTGTATCTTTTATTCAAATATCAGTAAGATACTAAAACACTGTAGTAAACACAATACTCACTTAAGTACAAAAACTTGAGAACTAACTTATTTTGTTTAGATTTAATTTAATTGTTTTTGATTCATACTTTTTGGTCGTGGAGAAAACAGTCTGTTACTCGGTTAGAATGAAAAAAATCGATAGGTACTTGTGGTTCTTCCAGTCGTATCGATTTTTTTCATTCTAACCTTTTACAGAATATACTATTCTTTTATTAACATTAAAATGATTATTAATAACATTCGTGTCATCCTAAACAATACTTACTACTGTTACATAGTTTTCAACAAAAATCGTACAATAAATGTTTGCAAAGAAACTTTTATTACACAGACTCTCATGACAGAAGAAATTATTACACCGCAACTTAGTTAAAAAAAAATTTCACCTTTAACACAATCGTAGATAAAAATATTTTATGATTGTAATACAATATCTAATGCAGAATTTTACTAGAACAAGTATTATGTTCGTTTCTTAGTATAATTTTAAAATCCTTTGTCAATATCAAACTAAATATAGTTTCAATAGGATGACTATACTAAAAAAATGTGTCAAGAATCAATGCTGATGCAAATGGGCAGTAAATTTCCCAAACTTCTTAGTTTTAGATTGATATCCATCCATTCTGTTCGGAAAACTTGAAAGATTATCGATTTAGCAACTTGGCTTCTTAAATGTCATTGTTTAAACGAAATCATAAATCACAGGCTATAAGAACATGCCATGCCATCTATAAATTTTGTCTTATAAATAGATGGTTTGAAAAGTTTGATCTATATCAGATATAAAAAACATCATGGATGGTCGCTGCATCTACAGCATCGAAAAAATAGTGTATATGTACATAAATAGGTGTATACCTAATTAAAACAAATAATTAATAATTATCATATTGATCTGAAATAGTCATTATCTTCAGTGAATAACTACCAAGAAATATACTAGTACCAGATTTACTAACTTATACCTTTTCAAGTATTTGATATAACTCTGATGGATTTTGTATACCCGTGCATTTTACCGTCGTGTAACCTTCTGCTAACAAAACATTTTTTTTTCATATGTAAATTACCAGTGCCATTATAGAGAGCACCTACAAACTCATACTTCATGATTCTTTTGAAATCCATTTCACAAACTCCTGCCTTGCGCTATATATATATTCTACAGGCCCGAAAAGCTTCTATTCAAACATGTTAATATTAACAGCAATACCGTGAACTGCTCTTGGTAGACTTGAAATAAATTTCGACATAGCTTCCATATCAAACGGTTTTTGCATATAAATAATATAACAAGAAAGTTTCTACGAAATATCTTAAAATACAGCAATAATATTAGAAGAACAATAATAATACAGCAACAATAATAGCAATACTTATTAAAAAAAACCTTTTTATAATAGTTTTGACACTGTATTTTGAAAAAGAGACGCCTAAGTGAAAACTGGCATAAAGAAAGTCTTATTATTTTCACTCAAAGGATTGGTGTCTAAAAGCATGACCTATCTCTAGCAGTCTGTATAACACCTCACAAAAATCGAGTAAATTTTCAATTTTTTTTTAAATCGAGTCCATACCCAATTATGTTAAAATAATAACACTATTCGTTGAGTAATATTCTCCCAACTATTTGTTAACTAAATAAATATTATATAACTTTTGATTTATATGTGTCACATAGATACACTCCGGTAAAATCTGCCCAAAATTCAACACTAAAATAATTCCTCTCATAATACCTTTGAATTTATACATTATTTGTTACTGTGAACCAATTATAATTTGAATACAGGGATCGGCACATGTAAAAATAAATTGAGGCACAACTTCCACATTATATACGGCATTTTAGATACAGAATTGGAATAATATATATATGACAAATAGGAGGGTCGGAATTCGAGAATATTTTACATGCATGATATCATTTGTTAGAATGAACCTCATTCAGACATGCTCCAACGTATTTCACCGTTTTTACTGCTTCTGCTGATGTGGGTAATAAAAGGCCGAATTAGATGTACTAGAACATTATTCATTGGGAAACTGTTCGATATCAAATTTGCCCGTTTTAAATTTATGTACTTTTGGCTAACTATTTTCTAGTTAACCTATTTACTATTGTAGTATAACTACCAATGTTTACTATACTTAATTACTATACTATTGTTGGTACTCTTACAGTGTTATGACTAGATGTCATTATTTATATCTCGCAGTCAGTAGTTTAATGCCATGTATCGTTATTCTTACAAAAATTATTTGATTCCAGTAAACAACAATTATTAGAGAAAATGTATGTTTATAGATCAAATGTTGAATCCAACAAGCTAGAGAGGCCATAAAAATATTTAACGTGGATACATATCCACTCCTAATATCGTTAATGTACTGGAATATATTTCCTTGAACTTCCATATTGTACAAGTCGCCATCAAGCACTGAAGGTAATTATAGAGATCCATCATATTACTCTTTCTGTACGTGTAACGCTGATATTGCTCAAAAAGTTGTTGCCCACGAGAAACTTTGTCAGAGCACCTGCGATGTGGGCGACGTAGAGTTGTTTCAAAATCTTATGAGCTTTGACCTTGATATGCGCAGAAACATAATTCCGACCGCCGCTAAATTATTCTACGTCCTAAAAACATTACATCCATTATTCACAGTCTTTCCCGAGCTCTCGTAGCGTAAACAAGTCTTTGCTCCGATTACAAATATCATAA
>NW_019419019.1:0-11649 GCF_000390285.2 Anoplophora glabripennis | reverse complement strand
TGTAATGAATCATAATGAGATAGTTTCCATAGGTGAAACTCTGTATAAGAAATTATACGAATAGACTTGTATTATATTTTCTTTTATTATTTTCTTATTTTCTCTTACTGGAGTGGCACTACGTTGGGCGCCAAAATTTTATGTTTATGATTTTAAGCTTGAAATTGAAAAAAAATTGGTACTACTTACTTTCTTGATTCTGATGATTATTGTGGTGGTTTGTAATATTAAAGCTGACCTGATTTTGAGAGAAAGAGTTACATTACTGTTACTTGAAATATAACAGCAGTTTTCTCAGTAAATTTTACTGCAGCATTATTGGATGCAATTTACATGTCTGTCTATAGTTTTGAGCAAGATTTTCCGGACCTTTAAAACCCTAATTCGCTACAAGTTACATCATGGCAAAACCTACCCGTCTCTGCACATGTTGTTTTCCACTTAAAATAATATATTCACCGTTAAATTAACCTCCTCATGTAATTTCGCATTAAACCACGGTGACTAATTTTTAATGGGATTGTAATATTAATTCGGACAATGACCATAACGCAAACTAGCAATAACAAAGTTAAAACCGCAGCACAACGACATCATGTTGGCCATGATGGTCCCTTTGCGCATCGGTCAGGCCATCTAGATGGCCTCGTGGCCAGACTGGACAATATAGGGTCGACATTCGGTGTCCGTCCACTTCAAGTAACCTATTTTATAACCCAACGACATAATTCTGAATGTTACCAGCAGGAATACAATCTGTAATTTCCTGCAGGGGCGCCGCAAAAAAATGCAATAAATTATTTTTATGGATTTTATTTTCCGCGACGAGGAACTTCATTTTAAAACCAGACCGGGCTGACGGTTGTCCGGGCAAAGCGATGCATTTTTTATGGGTGGCCTGTCTGAGAACTTTATAAATGGACATTAAATATTAATGTGCTACGTACTAAAATTTGTTATTTCTACAGTGCCTGTCTGGGGAACTATTGATGGACACCAAAAACTAACACACTTTACGTGATATTTAAAACTTATTCAGGCTGCTTTTGTGAAATTTAAACGTAATGTCCATTATACATATAATATTAAATTTATTATTTACAAACGCTAAGAGCTACGTGGAAAACAAATGAAATTATAAACAGTGTTTATGTATCAAGTTATCTCTGATATACTGCACTGAACAGCTTCTGTCCCCTATTTCCTTATAATAATGTCCCGGCGAACCGTTTGTAGACATTTGTACGCCAATGAAGTTACCCCTGAGCAGGGGTCCAACATGACGCAGTTGATATAGTCGTAAAACAAAGGCGACACTGTCAACTTAGACAGGAAGTAACGTCATCTGGACGATTTTCCTTGCAAATGCCCTACTTTACTGCCGAGAGCAACATAAATTATAGGAGTAAGTCATATACCGTTCAGCGACTTCCAACTGTTGAAGGGAATTTTTAGAAAGTGAGAATTAAGCGATTTGTATGTAATGGCTTTATTGATGGTTCTGAACGTTCTGATAATTACCAATGTACGGGGTTAGGAATTGTTTAAGGATATTAAGTTGCTCTTTTTGTCTTGTTTATTTGGTAGACTATAAGACAAGACAAGTCAAAAACCTCAATTGAGTTATAAATAAACTTAAAGAAGCACAAATATGGGAACGAATTACTGCTAGCTTTTTAAAATTGGCATTGTCATTGTCATTGAATATGCCAATAGAGCTTTAATTTGATATGTCGATTGATAGTTTTTGTTGCTATAAAGAGCGTGCAAGTAGTAGTAGTAGTAGTAGTAGTAAAGGGGCAGCCTCAGCCTGGCAATTAGGCCACGAGTGGGCCCTTTTTGCCAACCCCGCCGTCCCATCACCTAACCACTCTCTGCCTCTGACCCTCCTCGAACCTACTTGACGCCCTAATGAACGCCAGGATTTTGGTCCATGAAAGGTCTCTCACCTCAACCCCTTGTAGCTCTTCAGCACCAAAGACTTTATGTCTTATTCTCCCAAAGGCTGCACACTGTCCCAGAAGGTGGACAGGGGTGTCCTCCCCTTCGCCACATTTCGGGCATAGAGGGTCCTCCTCAATTCCTATTAAGCTTAAATGCCTCCTAAGTCTGCGTGCAAAATTGAATACGAATAATATAATATCANTGCCTCTGACCCTCCTCGAACCTACCCGACGCCCTAATGAACGCCAGGATTTTGGTCCATGGAAGGTCTCTCACCTCAACCCCTTGCAGCTCTTCAGCACCAAAGACTTTATGTCTTATTCTCCCAAAGGCTGCACACTGTCCCAGAAGGTGGACAGGGGTGTCCTCCCCTTCGCCACATTTCGGGCATAGAGGGTCCTCCTCAATTCCTATTAAGCTTAAATGCCTCCTAAGTCTGCGTGCAAAATTGAATACGAATAATATAATATCATTGCTTGGAACAAAATTGCCTCAAAAAGAAATCGAGAAAACTAACAAAGACATTTTTATCATTGAGAAACTAATAGGTAAATAATTAAATAAACATTTTCTTAAAATCAAATAGATAAGATATCATTAATGTCTACATGCTATAAAACAACAAAAACTATCGACACATATTATGTGAAATTAAAACACTATTGTCACGACTCATTCGATTGCATTACAATTTGTGTAGAGAAAAAAGTCCACTTGGAATAATACCTGATTCCTACTTCTTCTCATCTTTGGTTTCCCTTTAGTCTTATCTCCAACTGAACTGACACTCTTTTCTTTGTCTTTTTCTGAGGAATATTGAACGAGCCATCAGTAGAATACCTCAGAACAAGAGAAATGCGATATTTATGGCAACAACTTATCTGCCTTATATACAAAGGTATACTGACAAGATAGATTGCATCTTAAAGAAACTTAATTATCTACAATACCTCAAAGAAAATGGGAACAACCATTTCCAAGATACACGAGTCGTAATAGACCTAACTAATATCAGAGTTGTAGTGAGAGATCGAGAATTTTGGTCATTATTCTTGAACGTGGTAACAGAAATCCAGAAGAATCGAAATAATTTCAATGGAGACGAGGAACTATTTGGAATTTGGGAACCACTTATCAGCAAAAATCAAGGACTGGGACCACACGACCAATGCCTACAAGCCATCACAGACACTATAAATGTCAGCAAAGAATTTAATCACCAGTTTCGGAATTTCTTCTTAGGAAGAGAACGACTAGTCTTATCACAGTAAATGAATTAACAATCAACCAAGGAAATTATTAAGTCATGTATAAATTAGTTTGTTGTGTAAATGACAGATACTGTAATGAGTAAACTAAGATATTACATATTATTATTCTTGTGATTTGATAATAATTACGCAATAATGTAACAGTTTTATCACTTTAAAAGGTACATTTGTAGAGTAGGAAGAGTTACACCATCACGCACTGCTTACGCCGTCGAGTGTATGCTTCGCAAAGCATGTAAGGGGTAATTAAAACCAAAAGCGCCCTCCCGTTTTAATAAGAAAGGGTGCTAGTAAACTTAAAAATTAATTCAACCAACACCCGACTTAAATTCAAACCTAAATTCTTCTCCTGCCGTTCCTCCGTTCATTCTTAATGTTCTATTAAAATCCCGACACAAATCATAGTTGACGTTGGGAATGTAATATTACCTCTTTGACCAATCTGCTCCCATTATATCTCCTTGCACAATCCTTATCAAATTAAAATTTACTGCCACACTATCCGTTTAAATCTTAGCGTTTGTAATATAAAATTTAATATGCAGAGGACTCGGATTCCAACGCGTACGACAATTTTTCCTAGCCTCCAGGAGAACGTGGATGTTCCGGTCTCGAAATAAACTTGCATTTTCCCACAACTCTGTCATTCCGCTATTGNTCCTGAAATCACAATTTCGTGTATTGTTAATTCGTATAAGTTTATCCTTTCTTTACACATCACTACAAAAAATACATTCTCATTCTCAATAATAATACCTTGGTATTCGAATTTTTACGTCAACAATTGAATAAAATTGACTAAAAGACCACCCTGTATGCAATTCTATCTGTAATAAGCAAATAGAAGGTAAGTACAGTTTTTATAATATAATTTCGTTTCATCAGTGTCATTAAAGTAATGAAAACTGAGTAGAGAGTAAGTTTCCTTTATTTAATTGGTCAAATACACTTTATTTCGTATTTGATGTTAAAAAAGTTGTATTGAAGGTAAAGGTGTTGGCATTGATCACCAGTATCTCTCAAATTTAACCTTGAAAGGCGAACTCTTTGAGGACATTTTCGTAGAAACATTTTCATATAGTGAAGGTTACATTAAATTATTTGAAACGCAAGAGAAACGTGCAATTTCTCAAAAACGATACATTTGAGTAGGTAACGAATTTAAATTCGTTGCACCAAGATAAACTTTCAGCATTAGTGTTCGATCTTTTGACAAAAGAATATAAAGCATGTTATAAAGAGCATTTTAGAGATATTTACTTGAAAATTTTGAATTATATTAGCTGCATAATAAAGCTAATAAGTTTACAAACTTTTACGTAAAAAATTATCACAGTTCATCTCTGAGTGGCTTGTTTAATACAAATTAGCAGGGACTAAAATGCCATCATGCAATTGATTATAATTACAATCCGAAGATATTTTATCGCTGTTAATAAAGCAATAAATATTTGTACCTATCATTTTTTTAACGCTAGATTGGATTAGGAAAATTTAAAAATTCTTTGTAAGGACCTTTTATACCGGTTTCAACTCTTAAATCATACAATCTCGCACGAGAGGATTAGTTACATGTGAATATAATCTACCAAAGAAAAAATCGTAAAGGATGCAGAAGACGTCATTCTTTCGTTTCTAGAAGGCCTTGGAAGAGCGGTTGCCAAATAATTCGAAGAGAAATTGTGATTTATTTCATTGTTGCTATTTTTCAGATCGAGGTACAAGGAAGTCCGTGACAAAAAGAACAAAAACAGTCGTAAGAGACAAAACTCATCAAAGATACACTCCAGCACAAATAATGACTGCGTAAAACTTTGCACCTTGACTAGTTGCGAATTTTGCGGTCTCCAAAAATCAAAAAACAAATCCGAATATCATCGGCCAACCTGCAGATGCGAAAAGAAAGAAATGGCTTTGGAAGTACCAGTTTTCGCTTCGCCAATAAAGTTCGATTTGCAACACGCCAAAGACAAGACTTACCGGTGTAAGCCTTGCCAGCTTAAGTTCGACACCAGGAGCGCCTACAGAAAACACAGGTACCAGAACCACGATGACAAATTCCGGATATGCTTCAAGTGCGGCAAGACCGTGATGAACTTGAATCAGCACGTGAAGTCCGTCCATGGGAACCCCAACGCCGTTAAGTGTTCTCAGTGCGATAAGACTTTCTCCTGCACCAAGCACCTGAACAGGCACAAGCTGGTCCACAGTAACGAGTTCAAGTATCAGTGCCACTCGTGCGGCAAGGGATTCAAGACTCCTTTTTCGTTGAAGGTGCATCTGAGATCACACGACGCCGTCAAGCCATTCATGTGCGACATTTGTTTGAAGACTTTTACCACGAAACAGTGGCGGGACAATCATCGGAAAACCCATAAGCTGCTCTGATACCAAAAACTTCGTATAGATGTAAAAACACGAACAATCCTTAAAAACAAGCAGAGTTATGGCGGGGTGTAATTAAAACGTTTGACCAAACTTTGGTTGTTGTTTCTGCGTCGCAAATTTGTTCTGAATGTGAAATATTTTCGAAATTGAAATAAACTATTGATTTAATAAAGTATTTTTTATATTTAAAAATCTAAATAAGCCTTAAGGAAGTGGTCTCATTATTTTTCATATTATTTAAACATTTGACATCAAGGCATTTTATGCAAAAAAAATATTTCTGTAAAATTGTTTATCAGTAAAGTGGAAATACAGAAAAATCAGTAAAATTATTGTAAAATGGCCTTTTGTTTGTCATGATATTAAATTAGAGGAAATATTTAATAAACAATAATAAAAAAATATTTAATAAAAGATACCTGATAGTTAAAAAATAATAGTTTTTAGTCCAGTCACTGAAGACGAAAATAAGGTAAAAGCTACCAATTTTTTCGGTTAGCATGGATTTTCCTGAAAATTTGCATACAAGCTCATCTGACCCCCCACTTCAAAAGTTATATTGTCTAGATGTGTACTTTTTTCTATTTGTGGGGTGAAAACTACCCTTGTACGAAAAAAAAGATGCGAAAATCGCAGATTTACGTACCTATTTTAAAGATTCAGTATTATGTTCAAAAAATATAAAGTTCCTTTCATGTTTTTTAATATAATTATGAATTTTAATTACTTTTCAACCTTTAAAAATCCTTAAAAACTATCCTTCCATGGTCAAAATAAAAGTTTTTAACAGTTTAAAATATTCTTTTGGTGTATTCACAATGTATTTCTTTTGTTATTGATTAGAAAGCTTACGACTCATTACAAAGTTGCAACCCTTAAAAACCATCCCATATAATAAAATAAAAAAATATTGAAATATTGAGATGTTTTAATGGTATGCATATGTTGAATTATAAACTTTTTATTGGTTTTCAAATGATCTATGATGTATTGCAACTTTTCAGCCACCCAAAAAACCCTTATGGAAGGCCTACCCCTCATAAAAAACCCTACCCCTTATAGAAAAATTTCCTAAAAATTATATGCGAGTATGATGATACAATTATTTTTTTTTATTTTATTGAATTTAAATACATGTGAACTCGGATACGTGTGTATGTATATTATTAAAATACTGAAATCAGTTCACAAGTGCTCCAAAATGCACAAAGATGATGGTCATTTACCCGCTCAGAAAATTTTACCAAAAAAATGCGATTAATTTTTTTACCATAACTTTTGTAATTTTAAAGTTATAAATTTACTCAAAAATTAAGTTCTGTGATATGCAGTTTTTTTGAGCCCTTCGTTTTTTAGATTTGTAACTAAAAGGGCTCAGGAAAGGCAGTCTTGGAGCTTAGTTTTGAGCTTCTAACGGACATAACTCAGTCAAATTTTATCCTACAAATATTTAAAAAAGCAAATTGTTCAGTAAGAAAAAACCTACAATTACTTATTCTATCATTTTTTTTAGTTTTTGAAATATTTGGAAGAAAAGACGATTTTTTAAAAAATTTTAAAATTTTATTCAAAAGTTAATGAAATTTTTTTAATTTAAGCTTCTAAAATCGTTCAAATTCCCAGAATCTGCTGTTAATACATAAATAAAGTAAATTTCAGAAGGAATACGTTTAATTTTTTTTCCGACATGAATTTTAATACCGATTTTTTTTTAAATCAAGACAATCATTTTATTTTGATTGTAACTTCATTAGTTTTCATGCTAACTACTTCTACCACTCAATCAATTTAAAGGTATTTTCAAGAACTTTAATAGGTGTTATATAAGTTTTCCTTGAAAAACCTTAAATTTTTCCGCTACAGGACGTTGAACGTTTCGATTATAGCTATCTTTGAAATTGACAACTTCTGGGAGTCATAACGGATTCTGTACCATCTACAAAAATAAAAAAAGCAATCTCTTTACTATTTAAATACCTTCATTTTGGCTTATGGTCATTTTTTTGATAAAACTTATAGTTTTTGAGATATTCGCGAAAAATGGCTCAAAAACATGCATTTTTGGGCTAAAACCGAACATGTTTGGGCGCAAAAAACTCAAAAAGTATTGACTGTACAAAAAATTCTTATAGAACATTTTTTGCTTACAATTCGTCCGTCTATGGAACCATGAGGTTATTTATAATAAAAAAATTCCCACCCTCCAGAAGGGGTGGCATCCACCCCTAGGGTAAAAGCACACATCGGTACTATAAAACTTTTGTTTCTTGGGCTATTCCCTAGCTACAGTTCAAATTTCACGTCAATCCACTCCATCCGAAAAAATTGGTAGCCAAAATGCTTCTTCTGTGACTGGATTACTAGAAAAATTAAAAATCACACTTGTTAAATCGTTAGGCAACATTTTATTGGACCAAAATCAGCTTATATAATACAGGGTGCGCAAAATTTTAATCACATTAAAACGAACAAGCCTTGTGTAATACATTTTTTTGGAAACGCATTTTAAAAAAGAAGTTTTTCAACCCGTAAGATTATTAAATGTGGGTCTTAATTTTTCCGAGTCTGAATAAAGTACATGTTTTGCTCACATATGACAAGATCGAGTAATTTATACCAAAATGAACTGCCTCATTTAAAGCGATGAATTCGTGATTAATAATTACATAACACATAACACAAAATAGAAATTAAGAATTAATTTCCATTGTGATAATACTAGACATACCTCAGAAATGTTTTTTCGTGTACAAACAAATAATATTCGTATACTTAGGAAGTATGTGGAAATGAAAAGTGCCCTTACTGGTGTATGTATTTTAATTTTCTCTCGTTTAAATTATTTTTTTAACTTACATTAACTTATTCTTGTTTTTTCCTATCTTTTGTTATGTGTAAAGTGTGTTTGCCAAATTTTGTTAGAGAAAATTACATTACAGACAGTAAGATTTTCCAGACGCTTATTTTAAAAATATGTACGGTTCTGACTTAGTAATTATGTCCAATTAAAAATTAAAAACAAGAAATGGCGGAGGCGCCGTTCGATGTGAACGATGACATAAAATCACAAATATTTCCTAAACTGTTGATTTTACCGAGTTGCACCTAGAGGATGTTATCGTTAGCAAATTGTTCATATAACATATTTTTGATACAGACAGATTGCAATCGTCATCTACGCAAAAATTCTGGGTTGTTAACCATTGGGCATAGTCCGTCCCTGGCGTTCTGGGCATAATGAAATTTTACTTTTAATGTCAAAAACAAGTTGTACGCATGTGTTATCGATCACCATATTTGCATCATGCTGAAGTTAATGGTTTAGAGATTGTAAATAAAAATAACTTTCTAATTTTCACTTTTGAGGGCCCGTAACTTGTTAACGAAGGTCCGTAGGAAAAAAATTATATGAAGAACTGATATTATTTTGACCTCATCTATTTGTATCAAGTACCGGGAAAGAATAAGAGGGATTATGACTATTAAAGAAAAAGGTGTTTGATCTTGAATAAAATCCTCGTTTACAGATTTGATTGGACCAATTGCAATGATAATTTTTCTGATTTTGCTCCAGAAAGTTTGTTGCAACGTCGCTATTACACCCTGTATATTCGGTAGAGAAAATTTGATTCATTATTTTTTCCAAATTATTCAACTGAAAGAAAAAATAGGAAAGATCGTACAACAGAAGGACCTTTTTTGTTATACGTAATTGCGTAAAATTCTGCAAACAGTAGATTGTGCTTTTTTCCAAGTTTTTGTTCATATAATTCGAATTTAAATCAGGTAGACGGATTGGAGGGGAGCTTGACAACATGAAACTAATAAATGTCTAGCAAGGTACGTAATTTAAGCAGTATTTTCTTTGAAAAGCAAACATTCATTTTCGTGCCATTAGCTGAATCTTAATTAAATATTTTCCACGGCTGATATCTCTAAGTGTCACATAACTATGCAGAAGCATCTTTGCTCTCCCATTCCCGGTTCTCGGGGCCCTTTTAGGGCGTTCCTAACTCACTCACAGCGTCACTACCGTCTGAATGT
The DNA here is from genome assembly GCF_000390285.2 of Anoplophora glabripennis. Lineage (NCBI taxonomy): Eukaryota > Metazoa > Arthropoda > Insecta > Coleoptera > Cerambycidae > Anoplophora > Anoplophora glabripennis. The sequence goes on along the minus strand of NW_019419019.1, from coordinate 2,002 downwards.
GGAAATGCTGGGAAAATAAATGAGTAGGAATATTTTTGAGGCGTTGGCGGCTGTTCTGATGAAGTTTTAACACCTGGGATGGCGTTCTTAAACGATACACGCTCCAAATATACAAAACTTAATAAGGTAACCTGTCTAAATTCCCACACTTATTTATGAAAAATTATTAAGATTTAAAAAATGTTGGAAGTTTCAGCATATAATTAATATAAGTATCTCAGTTAAATAACTATTATTAATATAAACAAAGAGTCAATAGAATTTATAAACTACTGGAAAAAATTAAGGAAACGAAAAAATTTCGTAAATTTTTAGTGATTTTAGAAAGGCTATAATCTCAGTGGAAAATGGTCGTGTCGAGATAAAAAAATAGCATTTTGAAGCTTTAAGTCTGTAGTTTCAACATTTTTGACAAAAACTTTTTCGAGCAATTATCGATTATCGAACAATCAAAGGACCAGAAAATAAAAATTCAATTCACACGCACTCAGGAAAATTTTTTCAAATTTTTTTTCATCCTCACATTAATTTGAAAAAAGAGCAACTTCCCATTCCACCCTCTTTTCTGTGCCCTTTAGGGTGTTGCAATATTAGGACAAGGTACCTCATTATTATAATATAAATTTACAAGAAAAAAGAGTTTAATAACTTGAAATTGTAATTAATCTAAATAAACGTATAAAATATTTACCCGAATGAGACCCGATTTAATTATCAGTTAATTTCCTCTGATCTCCTTTATTGACGTGAAAAAAACCTCAGCGCAAAAAGGAGAACAATCTGGAAGAGCTTGAACAGAAAATGAATTAATAAAGGTCGGGGCAATTAAGAGCTTANCTTGAATAAAATCCTCGTTTACAGATTTGATTGGACCAATTGCAATGATAATTTTTCTGATTTTGCTCCAGAAAGTTTGTTGCAACGTCGCTATTACACCCTGTATATTCGGTAGAGAAAATTTGATTCATTATTTTTTCCAAATTATTCAACTGAAAGAAAAAATAGGAAAGATCGTACAACAGAAGGACCTTTTTTGTTATACGTAATTGCGTAAAATTCTGCAAACAGTAGATTGTGCTTTTTTCCAAGTTTTTGTTCATATAATTCGAATTTAAATCAGGTAGACGGATTGGAGGGGAGCTTGACAACATGAAACTAATAAATGTCTAGCAAGGTACGTAATTTAAGCAGTATTTTCTTTGAAAAGCAAACATTCATTTTCGTGCCATTAGCTGAATCTTAATTAAATATTTTCCACGGCTGATATCTCTAAGTGTCACATAACTATGCAGAAGCATCTTTGCTCTCCCATTCCCGGTTCTCGGGGCCCTTTTAGGGCGTTCCTAACTCACTCACAGCGTCACTACCGTCTGAATGTGGAAATGCTGGGAAAATAAATGAGTAGGAATATTTTTGAGGCGTTGGCGGCTGTTCTGATGAAGTTTTAACACCTGGGATGGCGTTCTTAAACGATACACGCTCCAAATATACAAAACTTAATAAGGTAACCTGTCTAAATTCCCACACTTATTTATGAAAAATTATTAAGATTTAAAAAATGTTGGAAGTTTCAGCATATAATTAATATAAGTATCTCAGTTAAATAACTATTATTAATATAAACAAAAAGTCAATAGAATTTATAAACTACTGGAAAAAATTAAGGAAACGAAAAAATTTCGTAAATTTTTAGTGATTTTAGAAAGGCTATAAACTCAGTGGAAAATGGTCGTGTCGAGATAAAAAAATAGCATTTTGAAGCTTTAAGTCTGTAGTTTCAACATTTTTGACAAAAACGTTTTCGAGCAATTATCGAGTAATCAAAGGACTAGAAAAAAAAATTCAATTCACACGCACTCCGGAAAATTATTTCAAATTTTTTTTCATCCTGACATTAATTTGAAAATAGAGCAACTTCCCATTCCACCCTCTTTTCTGTGCCCTTTAGGGTGTTGCAATGTTAGGACAAGGTACCTCATTATTATCCTATAAATTGACAAGA
>NW_019419018.1:0-10150 GCF_000390285.2 Anoplophora glabripennis | reverse complement strand
CTCTGAACTGGCCTCTGAGATCTCAACCTACTTCCAATCATAAAAAATATTTTTCTTTGCATTGGCAGCAATGATTATTTAACACGGTTAAGTATAATAAAAAACGCCAATTTATAAATTAACTTATAAAATTGTATTTCATAGTAGGAAAAAAATTAAACATTTTCATTTATATTCTTCACTACTGTAACATTCATTCCAAGCTTTTGCATTTACTTGTTTAAGAACAGTTTTTAAAAATGTTCCAGGACCACATTCAAATGTTTTTGGGAAATGTTCACTTGGATCACGTTCATATGCTACATGGAGTAACTGTTCCCATTTTACTGGCTTTATTATCTACAAAAAAAAAAAACAAAAGTAAAAGTAGGTACTATTCTAACAAGAAAAAAATTAATGGCCGTTTGCATTAAAAAATATACAGGGTGACACGAACGAATTATATTGCAGAAGTTTATTGAATTTCAATTGAAAAATGTGCCATAAATTTGATTACGTGTTAGGTTATCTTGTAAATGATGTTTATAAGTTAATAGGATTTTCTCCCCAATGGAGGTTTTTAGAGAGAAGTCTGGAGAAAGGTTCATAGTCAGGATTCGGGAGGGATCCAGTAACCAGATTGTCACCTTTTAGCGCATGATAATTCTGTTGAAATAGTATCACTGACATGGTGAGACTGTTCCATCTTGATAAGTCAATAATACAGGGTGTCTCACCAAGAATCGCCACTATCGATATCTGGGAAGGTACTGATCTGATAAATCTGAAAACTTAGCAACCTAGCAAAGACAGTTGGGCCAACACAGATAAAATATTTAAAACTTTATGGCCCTTCCGGTTATACCGGAAGTCGACATTCACTTTTTTATTTTAAATGGGACACCCTATATATTATTGTATTTTAGGATTCTACGTCAAATATGAGGGTAACTTTATTAAATATTCCCTATACCTAGGACTTATAGATTTTGAGATTTTAATTTTTAAAGAAAAAATTTTACAGATGCAAGGATTCGCGGAGATGCTAGTAACTGTTTTCAGGTGTGTGATATCAAGAGGATTTTTGGTACCTGTACCATAGGTAACACTAAATCATGGTATACCGACAAATTAAAACATTTAATACTAGGTGTTTCATTTTTGCTGTTACATTTTGATAACTTCAGACAGCTATAACTTATTTAACTTAAATGGAACATCCTGTATTTTTTTACTCTATCGTATGAAGATTGAAATTTAAGCATTGTTAAGGTTGCCGTTACTATTTTTAGAGATATTTGCAATTTTTTATTTTTTTGGACAGCTTTTCTCGTTATCAAATTGGCCATCACCAGATACACTCCAAAAACAATTAAAATAACTGACATTTGGCAAGTTAGTTGTCAAACTATTGTTGTGTCTGCAATAGTGTTCGCCCAAAATTTAAATAAAAATGCCTAGGGAGTGGAGATCGTTCAAATTATACTAATGTCCACAAATTGCCTTCATAAATTGCGTGAAGGTTTTCAATTTTCTAGATATCGAGCAGCAAATTTTCTACATGTTCTTAAAATTATTTTGTCACATTTTCCATAAACAAACAAAATAAAATAATTCTCATTAGTATAATTTAAACGATCCCCACTCTCCAGGCACTTTTATTTGAATTTTCGGTAAAGACACGACAATAATTTGACAATTAATTTGCCAAATGTCAAGTTATTTTAATTGTTTTTGGAGTGTTTCTGGTCACAGCCAATTTGATAATAGGTCTGATACGAGAAAAACTGTCCAAAAAATAGAAAATTGTAAATATCTCTAAAAATAGTAAAGGCAACCATAACAATGCTTATATGGCTAGAAAGTAAATTTCGATCTGCATAGGTCGGAGTGAAACAATACAGGGTGTGTCATCTAAGTTAACAAAGTTATAGCTGTTTGAATGTTTTAATTTGATGGTATGTCTAGTTTACTGTTACCTATGCCCTTTACAAGTACCAAAAATCCACTTGACATTACGCTCCTGAAAAGAATTACCTTGTATCTTCGCAGACCGTTGCATCTGTCAAATTTTTTCTTTAAAAATTAATATCTCAAAATCTCCTAAGTATAGGGAATATTTAATATTTAAGTATACCTTCAAACTTCACATAGAAACCGAAAATGTAATAATGTTTACCTACGACCACTACTGTAAATACTTAAAAACACACCGTCCACGATGAATGTAAGATTCTTATTACGTACGGTAAAAAAATCGCAGTTTTCCTAGCAACCGCCTAGCAACGGTCAATACAATACTGTTTGTATTGACCGTTGCTTGGCGGTTGCTAGGAAAACTGTATGATTCTTTTACCAAGCTGTGCGATTTTTTTTGCAGTACGACGTAATAGGAATCTTGCATTGATCGCAGACGGTGTGTTTTTAAGTATTTACAGTAGAGGTCGTAGGTAAAGTATAGTACGTAATACGTGGTGTAATGCAATTACGCACTCATAGAATTACGCACTCATAGAATTACGCACTACGCCACTACGCGGCGTCGTGCGTAACTTTTCCATTCGTGCGTACAATGCTTTTTACAACACTTATTACGTAATATATTAATATAGGCTGTTACAAATTCGTTTCTCACTACAAGGATTCGCAAACAGTAAGAGATACAAACTAGCTTAAATGGGGGCAAAGTTGCATAATCAGGGGACTAACATTATGCTTCTAAAAAATCAAGGCTAACATGATTAGTTTTTTAAATATTTGAAAAAAAAACCGAAATTTTGAAAACCCGTTTTTGTTTCATTCAGCCTTGTTTGAGGTGATATTGAAAAAAAAAGAACACTTTCTCATGGCCACTTTTTGCCCTCTATCGAATGACATAATCAATCTTTATATGTAACGTTTCGTGTCTCTAGGACCATTATCAACTTCATTTTTTTAAATACGACCCTAAAAATTTAATTTTTTGTAAGGCTTTATGACCCCCAATACTGTACTGCCTCAGCCCGAACCAGATTCAGACGGTTTGTCTCGAAAAATTAATCTTCAGTGTATTCGTTCCAAATTTATCTAAAATTTTTATTTAGATTTATTTGTTTATTGAATTATCGTACACTGTAAGTGTTGTTAGACCCTGTGAAATCCATCTCGTTATTTAAACTATTACCACCACACATTAAAATAAAAAATTATTACAGTTTTATTCCTGTGTCCAGTTATTTCTAGGCTTCTCGAATTTAAATAAATTCCAATCTTTTTTTTTTTTTTCAGGATATTCATACAAATACATCTGACATGCTCTTTCACAGTTGCGGTTACAGGTATAATAAATTCCGATAATATTACGCTGATATTCATTTTCAACCTCTGCCAAAACAAAAATGTTTTTGAACATTTACTGAATTTTTTAAAGAATAATATTCAGTTGGAGTTTTGGTTGTTCATATGCATTTTTAAGAATTAATTTGTCATAATAAAATTTAAATTGTAATAGTGTTTTAATTTTGATGCAACAACTTACTGAGTTATGTATGAAGTGATGGTAATAGGTAGTTAATAATAATAAATGTTTTATTGTAACGTATGGTGGTAATAGTTTAAACTATTTTCCTAATGCAATGGAAATGCAAGCCTAGCAGAGCGACGTTGGGCACAAACTTATCCCAACAGACCACATCCTAAAAGGAAGTTTTTCTTAAATTTACACGGTATAACAACTGGAAAAAAACATATTTTAAATATCAAAATATACATTTTCATACTTTAAATAACTAGGTGCATTGGTGGAGTGTACGATAATTTAAAAACATAGAAATCTAAACAAAAATTGGATTTTGATAAACGAATACACTGAAGATGAATTTTTGTAGACAAAATGTCTGAACCTGGTTCGAGCTGAGGCAGTACAGTCTTGGGAGTCATGAAGACTTGCAAAAAATGTAATAAAATTTCCAGGGTCGTATTTAAAAAAATGAAGTTGATGATGGTCCTGGAGAGACGAAACGTTACATATAAAAATTGAGTATGCCATTCGATAGAGGGCAAAAAGTTGCCATGAGAAAGTATTCTTATTTTTTCAACATCACCTCAAACTAGGCTGAAATTACACTAAAACGGAGATCCAAAATTTGGATTTTTTTTTTAAATATTTCGAAAACTAATTATGTTAGTCTTGAATTTTTAGAGGCATCATGTTAGTCCCTTGATTACGCAACTTTACCCCCATTTAAGCTACTTCGTATCTCTTACCGTTCAGAGATCACTGTAGTGAAAAGCGAATTTGTAACAGCCTGTATATGCAGTGAAAATATTTGTATCTTTATATTAATTTTTTGTTTGATCTTTGATTTTGCGGGAATGGTCACCCCATCCCCCTCATCCCCTGCATTGGATCCCTCCTTCAGTTTAGGAAATAGTCAGAAGTCACTCGGTGCTAAATCATGCGAATACAGTGGTTGCAGAACAATACGAGTTGAATTTTTTGCGAAATCGTGTGTGACCCAGTGAATTATCATGATGCAAAAACCAAGAGTTGTCTGTCCATAATTTGGCCTTTTGCGGGGAATAGCATCATGCAAATGATGCATAACACTCAAATAATGTTCCTTGTTACGGTTTGACCGGTTGGAAGAAATTCATAGTACACTACGCCATGATAATCAAAGAAAACTGTCGTAAGTGTAGATCCAAGTCTCGTCTCCAGTAATGATGTGTTTCATGACGTCTAGTCAGAAATCATTGCTTCATAGATGTCGACACGTCGCTGTTTTTCCAAAAAATTGAGCGTTTTTGGAACCAAACGAGACTTGACATGTCTAAAGCACAGCAAAACTTTTAAAATGGTATTTACCAAACCTTTTGAAATGCCAACAGTATCAACAAGGTCGGCAGTTGCAAGCACAAGATCTTATTTTCTGGATATTTTTGTAACGAATCAATTTAAGTAACAACATATTTGAAATAGACAGACTAACTTATTAAATTACCTGAGTGGGTAATTGCCTTCTGATATGATCAGCATTTCTGTAGCTTTTTCCATCAACGCAAGAATATACAGTTATAACTGGTTCAGAAACCTTACATTTTTTAAGAGCTTTTCTAAACGGTTCAACTGCAGAAGCCATTAAATCACAATGGAAGGCACCATTTACAGATAATTTTTTAATTTTCCGTATACCGAACTCTCTATAATGTTGCTCGAGGAAAAGTATTGCCTAAAAAATTTTGAGTGGTACATCAAAATAGAAACATTATTTGTTTCATACCTACCGATTCACTGCCAGATACAACTTTACAATGTGGATATAAGTAATTGGCTACTTTACATTCTGGAAATACGTCACCTTTATCCTTAGCCCATTCTTTGGCTTTTAAACAAGCATAGCTTAATTTACTGTCAGGTCCATAAATTACTATAGCCATTCCTCCTTTATATATTTCACTGACTGACTGCATAGCTTCTGCTCTAACCTTTACCAAATGAAGTGCTGAAATTAATTAAAATCTCATTAATTATGACTAAGTGTTGCAGGATACAGACTAAACAATGATAGATAGGCTAAACAATGATAGATAAACTTTTTTCAAAATCCTAGTTCACTTGATTGGTTTTCAATAAACAAAGAATTTCTTGAATTTAATTAATGGGCCAGTCAATAGAGCATTAAATTAGTGATTTTGTAACAAAAATACTAGTAGCAAACGGACTGTGTCAATCATATAAAAGACACTCTGTAGATATATGATTATATGTTTCCCACTCCAATTTATCATTAATTAATTTTTTATAAACATTTTCATGCAAAAAGCGCATTTTTTTAGTTTTTTGCTTATAAAACCTAAACTAACGAAGCAATCTGAATGCTATAGACAATTACCACTTAAATTAATATTAAACTATACTATAACCAAAAATACTCAAAATTGTATACCTATACATCCACTGCCCCTCATCTCCCGAACTTCCCCCACTACTCGACTTCGTACGCGCCCTCTACTGTTTTTGAGCATGTTTGGAGGAATTTTTCACCTATTTCGCATCATTTTATTGGAAAATTAGAATATACAATTTGTGGTGTTATACTTTTACTTTTGAAATCCGGCTGAAAAATTAAAATCGGAGCACCTCCAACTCATCCAGAAATTTTGCAAAATAGTGCATCAAAAAAATTGAAATTGTAATTGTGCCAAAACTAATGGTTCGATAGTGCCTGCTTTGTGCACACTGAAAGTATATATAATTCACTACTTTTGTGCTCAGAGTTAACTCTACGACTTAAAATATGGTGGTAATGAATTTTTAAAAATACGCTAAATTTTCCGATTTTGCCGGGTGTTCTTCATTTCTAATAATCTGATCGACCTCACGTTTTATTCATATTTCGATTTTTCAAATTGTCTATAGCATTGAGATTGCTTAATTAGTTTAGGTTTTATAAGCAAAAAACTAAAAAAATGTGTTTATTACATAAAAATGTTTATAAAAAATTAATGGTAAATTGGTGTAGGAAACATACAGGGTGATTCAGAACTTATCCAAAAAAAAATTGTGGATGTACAGGGGACCCATACAAAAACAATTTTGTAAAGAAAAAATAAAAAAGGTAGTTCGTAAATGATTTAAAAATACACTTCTGCACTGCACTGGAAACTGGTCCACTGTAAAACCTGACCTCGCACAATGCGACCGGCATGGCGGTGTGGACACTGTACAATTACTAAAAATATTTATGTTTATACAGTGTGTCACCTAACGAATGTTACATACTTCAAGGTTCAAGGGTATAATCTAGAACCCAAATGGTGTCGAATTCTCTACATATTTCTGATAGTTGTGTATTGTGTAAAAAATATGGGGTATGTGTTAATAAATATTTTCTGTAATATCTTCATAACCGAGCATAATTTCGACTTTTGATAGGTATACATTTTGTGTGTAGAATAAAATTCTCTACCTATTTCTGATAGTTGCATGTAAAAATTTAAACGTACAAAAAAGTTACAGAAGAATATTCACAAAGGGTTGTGAAATGGACGCCCTTAAGAGAAACTAAGCAACAGCAAATTTTGCTCAAATCGGTTAACTGGGTTCTGAATTAAGGAGAAAACAATAAAAAAGAAATTTTAACACACTGTAACTTTTTTTTGCGACATTTTTTGTTTACGCAAATTTGGTTAAATTAACACCATTTGGGTTCTAGATTATACTCTTGAGCTTTTTATTATGATGTATTTAAAAAAACCTGCATTATTTTAAACAGTACTTTAATTATAATTAAATGTTGATAATTATCAATATAACAAACATACACAGACATTCTTAGTATGTTTAAAAAGTGATGTAATATAAGCGATTTTACATAACATGTACAGAACATAATAAGTACTTTTGAGTAAATGTTTTTAGAAAAACATTATAAAGATTTTGTTAAGTTGCAGGATATATCTAAAATGGTGGTGCTGTTAGTAGTATTTTTAATAGAACATAACAGGTATGATGTCAATGCGAGATTTTTTTGTACAGTGGGTAATAGCGTTTTCCTCATATACAGTGCTTTCGAAAAGTAATGAATAAATTCGTTATTTTTTAAATTGAGAAGTTTTCGAAAATATCCCCTGGCACGTCGATTTTGTTTTTAAAAAAGGCACTTTTTGACATACGACCCATATTTGTGCCGTCATCGTTGTTCGAGATATGACGTCATCGACAATTTTTTTAAATAGCAACCCCCAATTTTGACCATGCCATTTGAAAGAGTGTGTCATTCTACATACACAGATCATGAAAAATTATTGTGTTACATAACAAAAATTTCAAGAAAATAATGTTTGAAGATTTTAAAATTTAATTTTCACAATACTGAAAATGATAATGATTATGTAAAAATCGACTAAATTAAATGTTCAAATTGTGCACCGTTGGCTGCCTGACAGTAGCCNATACAGTGCTTTCGAAAAGTAACGAATAAATTCATTATTTTTTAAATTGAGAAGTTTTCGAAAAAATCCCCTGGCACGTCGATTTTGTTTTTAAAAAAGGCACTTTTTGACATACGACCCATATTTGTGACGTCATCGTTGTTCGAGATATGACGTCATCGACAATTTTTTTAAATAGCAACCCCCAATTTTGACCATGCCATTTGAAAGAGCGTGTCATTCTACATACACAGATCATGAAAAATTATGGTGTTACATAACAAAAATTTCAAGAAAATAATGTTTGAAGATTTTAAAATTTAATTTTCACAATACTGAAAATGATAATGATTATTGCTATTTAAAAAAATTGTCGATGACGTCATATCTCGAACAACGATGACGTCATAAATATGGGTCGTATGTCAAAAACTGCCTTTTTAAAAACAAAATCGACGTGCCAGGGGATTTTTTCGAAAACTTCTCAATTTAAAAAATAATGAATTTATTCGTTACTTTTCGAAAGCACTGTACAATGGCGGAGATGCAGGAGGTAATTATGTTTGTTGTTTACGGTTATAAAGGGTGATTTCACTTTAAATATATAAACTGCAGGACTAGATTCACTACCAAAAAATAAGTAGTATACTTTTTTATTTAAAAAAAAACGCCAGTGGCGTATTCTTTTCATGGGAAAAGCTGGCAAACACTTTAGCAGCACAGCACTGGTTAAAACCAGGAGGTTTTCATCAAATAAATGGATTAATTTATTAGGAAAATTCAATAAAATGTAAAACAAGCCCAAATATCTCCTAAACGGCTGATACTATTAAAAAAACTCCAAGAAACATTTTTCATTCATTTAACGTAACAATTACTGAATGTAACATTATTTCTACAACAAACCACCACTGGCGTATTTTTTTCTTGGGAAAATGAGGCAGCACCTCCAGAACCACACCACTGATTAAAGCCAGAAGGTTAATATTACATTTAATAAAAAATTTAATTAAGTGAATACGCTGTAGTAAATTTCAATCAATTCCGTCAGCGCATTATGAAGATATGGCAGAAAATATATATATTTTTTGTAAACTTTAACACCCTGTATCTCAAATCCCGCAGGAAAAAAGTTTATAGAGCAAACTCTACTTATTTTTTGGTAATGAATCTAGTCCTGCAGTTTCTGTATTTAAAGTGAAATCACCCTGTATAGATGAAGCAGACCAACTTCGACTCTTTTGAAGGATTTCTTATATTTCCCGAAGAGTCAAGGATTCGATTTTCGAAGTAAAACACAAAAAAACCATTCCTCAATATCTTGATTCATTTAAAACACATGAGGCATTTTTCATTCTTAGTAATTTTTCTGTAATATTGAATGTTTTTTATTTGTTTCTTTTTAAATAAATTATTTCACCTTAACTATAACTAGGTATGTACAGATTAACTAACATGTAAACACATGCAATTGATAATATAGTAGAATACCTAGTATATGTAGAATAAAGTGGTAGAGAAATGAAAGACTGACCTCACATTTGTTCTTTTAATTTTTATAGGTTTTCTCAAATACCTCTCGTAAAGTGTAAAAGCATTTACTTATGAGGTATTTTGTCAAAATTGTAGTTTGGTCTCCACGATCACCAGACTACAACAAATGTGACTCCTTTCTTTAGGGAACATTAAAAGAATTTGTATATTCCTCGCCAGTTGCGTCTCGAGCAGAATTGTGGAATCGCATTACGGATAAATGTACATTCATTAGAAACAATCAGCAGTTATTTTATAGAGTAGACTTCAATTTTGAACAATTTCTATAACTTATCAGTGCAAACTGTGTTATTTATGTTGTTTAAATTGTTTGTTTTTTTATTAAATTATTCTTATCCCAATTTTTTTCCTCATCCTCAAGTTTGACATTTAAATTAGTAGCAAACTTTGAATTTTCGATGATTTTAAATAGGTAACAGCTACAATATGTATTATTAGTTATTCATATTCTTGTTGAAAACTACAGATTTTTATGTACCTGAAGTTCCGAACGTTCGTTTGAATGAAAATGAAAACCTATAATATTACGTTTAATCGTACTTAAAATGATTTTACCACCTAAATTCTGGCTTCTGTAGACGAAAACAACACTTCCCCATCATCGGAAGCCACCCCACATATCAACCACCCTTAAAACTTAGTTACTTGTATTTTAGAAAATTAGCCCCGTACCACCCTATATTTGACATAGGTTGTTAACATT